>NW_027522441.1:83612-104878 GCF_052094955.1 Ictidomys tridecemlineatus
GCTCTCTGCAACAGTCCTTCTTCACGCCAGTCTCCAGACTCTGCTCCCTATAAGATCCTTTTGCATCCCTTTCTCCAACCCTTCCTCTCTGTAACAGTCCTTCTGCACCCAAGTATCCAACCTCTGCTCTCTGCAACAGTCCTTCTTCACCCCAGTCTCCAGAATCTCCTCTCTGTAATGGTCTTTCTGTACATCAGTCTCCAATCTCTGCTCTCTGTATCAATCCTTCTGCACCTCAGTCTAAAACGTCTGCTCTGAAAAATTCCTTCTGCACCCAGGTCTCCAACATCTGCTCTCTACAACGGTCCTTAAGCACCAAAGTCTCCAAACTCTGCTCTCTCTAATAGTCCTTCTTACCACAGTCTCCAACCTCTTCTCTCTATAACGGTCCTTCTGCACCCCAATTGCCAACCTCTGCTTTCTGTAACAGTCCTTCTGCACCTCAGATTCCAACCTCTGTTCTCTGTAACAGTCTTTCTAAGCCTCAGTATGAAACCTCTGCTGTCTGCAAAAATCCTTCTGCACCCCTGTTTCCAAACTTTGCTATCTGTAACAATCCTTCTGCACCCCAGTCTTCATCCTCTGCTCTTTGTAAGAGGTCTTCTGCACCCCAGTCTCAAACCTCTTCTCTCTAAATGATCCTTCTGCACCTCAGTCTCCAACCTCTGCTCTCTGCAATCATCCTCTGCACCTCAGTCTCCAACATCGGCTCTCTGCAATGATCCTTCTGCAACCCAGTCTACAACAAATGCTCTCTGCAACAATCCTTCTGCACCCCAGTCTCCAACCTCTGCTCTCTGCTACAGTACTTCTTTACCCCAGTCTCCAACCTCTTCTGTCTTCAAGATTTCTTCTGCACCCAAGTCTCCAAACTGTCCTGCTGCACCCAGGTCCCCAAACTCTGCTCTTTGTAGCAATCCTTCTGCACCTCATTCTCCAACCTCTGCTCTCTGCAACGATTCTTTTGCACACCAGTCTCCATCCTCTGCTCTCTGTAAGAATCGTTTTGCACCCCAGTCTCCAACCTCTCAAGTCTGTTAAAGTCCTTCTGCACTTATGTCTCCAAGTTCTGCAATCTGTAACAGTCCTTCTGCACCCCAGTCTCGAACATCTGCATTCAGAAATGATCTTTCTGCACCTCAGTCTCCAACCTCTGCTCTCTTTAGTAGTCCTTCTGCACCCAGTCTCGAACATCTGCTCTCTGAAACTATCCTTCTTCTCCCCAGGCTCCAACCTCTGCTCTCTGCAATGGTCCTTCTAAATCCCAGTTTCCAAAATCTGCTCTCTGTAACAGTCTTTCTGCACATCAGTCTCCAAACTCTGCTCTCTGAAACAGTCCTTTTACACCCCTGTCTCCAACCTCTACTCTCAGTAACAGTTCTTCTGCACCCCAGTCTCCAAACTCTGCTCTCTGTACCACTTCTTCTGCACCCCAGTCTCCACTCTCTACTCTCTGTAAAAGTCCTTCTGCACCTCAGTCTCCAACCTCTGCTCTCTGTAAGATCCTTCTGCAACCCATTCTCCAAACGCTGCTCTCAGTAACAGTCTTCTGCAACCCAGTCTGCAAACTCTGCTCTCTGTAACAGGCCTTCTGCACCCCAGTCTTCAAACTCTGCTCACTGTAACAGGCCTTCTGCACCCCAGTCTCCAACCTGTGCTCTCTGCAACGATCCTTTTGCACCCCAGTATCAAAACTCTGCTCCCTGTAACAGTTCTTCTCTAACCCCAGAATCCAACATCTGCTCTCTGAAACAGTCCGTCTGCTACTCAGTCTGAAAACTTGGCTCTCTGCAAAAATCTTTCTTCACCCGAGTTTCCAAACTTTTCTCTCTGTAACAGTCCTTCTGAACCTCAGTCTACAAAATGCTCTATGTAAGATCCTTCTGCAACCCAGTCACGAAATTGTGCTATCTTTAACAGTCCTTCTGCACCCCAGTCTCCAAACTGTGCTCTCTGTAACAGGCGTTCTTAACCCCAGTCTCCAATCTCTGCTCTCTGTAACAGGCTTTCTGCACCCCAGTCTCCAACCACTTCTCTCTTCAACGATCCTTCTTAACCTCAGTCTCCAAACTCTGCTCTCTGGAACAGTCCTTCTGCACCCCAGTCTCCAAACTCTGCTCTCTGTAACAATCCTTCTGCACCTCACTCTCTAACCTCTGCTCTCTGCAACGGTTCTTCTGCACCTCAGTCTCCACACTCTTTTCTCTGCAACATTCCTTCTGTACCCCAGTCTCCAACCTCTGCTCTCTGCAACAGTCCTTCTGCACTCAGTCTCCAAACTCTGCTCTCTGCTAAAGTACTTCTGCACCCAAGTCTCCAATATCTGCTCTCTGTAACAATCCTTCTGAACCCCAGTCTCCCAAATCTTCTCTCTACAAAGATCCTTCTGCAGCCCAGTCTACAAACTCTGCTCTGTAACAGTCTTTCTGTATGGCAGTTCCAACCTCTTCTCTCTATAACGGTCCTTCTACACCCCAATTTCCAACCTCTGCTCTCTGTAACAGTCCTTCTAAGCCTCAGTCTGAATCTTCTGCTCTCTGCAACAATCCTTCTAAACAACAGTCTCCAAACTGTGCTATTTGTAACAATCCTTCTGCACCCCAGTCGCCAAAATCTGCTCTCTGTAACAGGTTTTCTGCAATCCAGTCTCCAAACTCTGGTCTCTGTAACAGGCCTTCTGCACCCCAGCCTCCAACCTCTGCTCTCTGCAAAAGTCCTTCTACACCCCAGTCTCCAACCACTGCTCTCTGCAACGAGCATTCTGCATCCCAGTCTCCAAAGTCTGCTGTCTTTAAGATCCTTCTGCACCCCGTTCTCCAAACTTTGCTCTCTGTAACAGTCATTCTGCACCTAGTCTCCAACCTCATCTCTCTGCAACCTTTCTTCTGCACCCCAGTCTCCAAAATCTGCTCTCTGTAACAGATTTTCTGCAACCCAGTCTCCAAACTCTGCTCTCTGCAACAGTCCTTCTACACCCCAGTCTCCTACCTCTGCTCTCTGCTACAGTCCTTCTGCACCTGAGTCTCCAACCTCTGCTCTCTGCAACCTTTCTTCTACACCCCAGTCTTCAAAATCTGCTCTCTGTAACAGGTTTTCTGCAACCCAGTCTCCAAACTCTGCTCTCTGTAACAGGCCTTCTGCACCCCAGTCTCTAACATCTGCTCTATGCAAAAGTCCTTCTACACCCCAGTCTCCAACCTCTGCTCTCTGCAACAATCCTTCTGCATCCCAGTCTCTAATGCCTGCTCTATGTAAGATCCTTTTTCACAACGTTCTCCAAACTTTGCTGTCTGTAACAGTCATTCTGCACGTCAGTCTCCAACCTCATCTCTCTGCAACAGCCCTTGTGCACCCCAGTATACAACCTCTGTTCTCTGCAGCTGTCCTTCTGCACCCCAGGCTACAAACTCTGCTCTGTGTAACAGTCCTTTTGCACCCCAGTCTCCAAAATCTACTTTCCCTATCAGTTATTGTGCACCCCAGTCTAAAACCTCTGCTCTCTGTAACAGTCCTTCTGCACCTCAGTCTCCAACCTCTGCTTCCTGCAACAATTCATCTACACGCCAGGCTCCAACCTCTGCTCTCTGCAAACGTCTTATTATACCCCAGTATCCAACATCTGTTCTCTGCAACGATCTTTTTAGATCCAAGTCTCCAACGTCTGCTTTCTGCAACAGTCCTTCTACACCCCAGTCTCTATCCTCTGCTCTCTGCTACAGTCCTTCTGTACCCAAGTCTCCAACCTCTGCTCTCTGCAACCTTTCTTCTGCACCCCATTCTCCAACCTGTGCTCTCTGAAACTATCCTACTGTACCCCGGTCTCCAAACTCTACTCTCTGTAGCGATTCTTCTGCACCTCAGTCTCCAAACTCTGCTCTCTGCAAGGATTTTTCTGCATTCCAATCTCCCACATCTGCTCTCTGCAACACTCCTTTTGTACGGCAGTCTCCAAACTCTTCTCTCTATAACGGTCCTCCTTCACCCCAATTTTCAACGTCTGCTCTCTGTAACAGTCCTTCTAAGCCTCAGTCAGAAACTTCTGCTCTCTGCAACAATCCTTCTAAACCCCAGTCTCCGATCTGTGCTCTCTAAAACTATCCTACTGCACCCCGGTCTCCAAACTCTGCTCTCTGTAGCGATCCTTCTGCACCTCAGTCTCCAAACTCTGCTCTCCGCAAGGATCCTTTTGCATCCCAGTCTCCCACATCTGCTCTCTGCAACGGTCCTTCTGCACCCCAGACTCCAAACTCTGCTCTCTGTAACACTCCTTCTGTATGGCAGTCTCCAACCTCTTCTCTCTATAACGGTCCTTCTGCACTCCAATTTCCATAGTCTGCTCTCTGTAACAGTCCTTCTAAGCCTCAGTCGGAAACTTCTGTTCTCTGCAACAATCCTTCTAAACCCCAGTCTCCGAACTGTCCTATCTGTAACAATCCTTCTGCACCCCAGTATCCAACATCTGCTCTCTGTAACGGGTTTTCTGCAACCCATTCTCCAAACTCTTCTCTCTGTAACAGGCCTTGTGCACCCCAGTCTCCAACCTCTACTCTCTGCAAAAGTCCTTCTACACACCAGTCTCCAACCTCTGCTCTCTGCAACGATCTTTCTGCATCCCAGTCTCCAACGTATGCTCTCTGTAAGATCCTTCTGCACCCCGTTCTCCAAACTATGCTCTCTGTAACAATCATTCTGCACCTCAGTCTCTAACCTGATCTCTCTGCAGTGGTCCTTGTGCACACCAGTATCCAACCTCTGTTTTCTGCAGCTGTCCTTCTGCACCCCAGGCTACAAGCTCTGCTCTCTGTAACAGTGTTTCTGCACCCCAGTCTCCAAAGTCTACATTTTGTATGAGTTATTCTGCACCCCAGTATAAAACCTCTGCTCTCTGTATCAGTCCTACTGCACCTCAGTCTCCAACCTCTGCTCTCTGAAACAGTCCATCTGCACCTCAGTCTCCAAGCTCTGCTATCTGTAACAGTCCTTCTGCACATCAGTGTCCAACCTCTGCTCTCTGCAATGATCCTTCTGCACCTCAACAGGCCTTCTGCTCCACAGTCTCCAAGCTCTGCTTTTTGTAACAGTTCTTCTGAACCCCAGTCTCCATCCTCTGCTCTCTGTACGAATCCTTTGACACCCTGTCTCTAACCTTTCCTCTCTGTAAAAGTCCTTCGGAACCTCAGTATTCAAACTCTGCAATCTGTAACGGTTTTTCTGCACCCCAGTCTCCATCCTCTGCTTTCTGTATCAGTCCTTCTGCACCCAAGTCTTCAAACTCTGCTCTCTGCAACATTTCTTCTGCACCCCAGTCTCCAACCTGCTCTCTGTGACAATCCTTCTGCACTGAAGTCTCAAACATCTGCTCTCTGCAACCATCCTTCTTCTATCCAGTCTTCAAAGTCTGCTCTCTGTAAAAGTCCTTTTGTATCGCAGTCACCAACCTCTTCTCTTTGTAACGGTCCATCTGATCCCCAATTGCCAACTGATGCTTTTTGTAACAGTCCTTTTGCACCCCAGTCTCCAAACCCTTCTCTCTGCAAAGATCGTTCTTCAACTTAATCTCCAAGCTCTGCTCTCTGTGAAAGTTTTTCTGCACCTCAGTCTCCATCCTTTGCTCTCTGTACTGCTCCTTCTGCACCCCAGTCTCCAATCTCTGCTCTCTGTAACAATCCTCCTGCACCTCTGTCTCCAACGTCTGCTCCCTGTAACAGAACTTCTTCACCCCAGTCTGCAAACTCTGCTCTCTGCAATGATCCTTCTGCACCTCAACAGGCCTTCTGCTCCACAGTCTCCAAGCTCTGCTTTTTGTAACAGTTCTTCTGAACCCCAGTCTCCATCCTCTGCTCTCTGTACGAATCCTTTGACACCCTGTCTCTAACCTTTCCTCTCTGTAAAAGTCCTTCGGAACCTCAGTATTCAAACTCTGCAATCTGTAACGGTTTTTCTGCACCCCAGTCTCCATCCTCTGCTTTCTGTATCAGTCCTTCTGCACCCAAGTCTTCAAACTCTGCTCTCTGCAACATTTCTTCTGCACCCCAGTCTCCAACCTGCTCTCTGTGACAATCCTTCTGCACCGAAGTCTCAAACATCTGCTCTCTGCAACCATCCTTCTTCTATCCAGTCTTCAAAGTCTGCTCTCTGTAAAAGTCCTTTTGTATCGCAGTCACCAACCTCTTCTCTTTGTAACGGTCCATCTGATCCCCAATTGCCAACTGATGCTTTTTGTAACAGTCCTTTTGCACCCCAGTCTCCAAACCCTTCTCTCTGCAAAGATCGTTCTTCAACTTAATCTCCAAGCTCTGCTCTCTGTAAAAGTTTTTCTGCACCTCAGTCTCCATCCTTTGCTCTCTGTACTGCTCCTTCTGCACCCCAGTCTCCAATCTCTGCTCTCTGTAACAATCCTCCTGCACCTCTGTCTCCAACGTCTGCTCCCTGTAACAGAACTTCTTCACCCCAGTCTGCAAACTCTGCTCTCTGCAACATTCCTTCTGTACCGCAGTCTCCAACCTCTTCTCCCTAAAACGATACTTCTGCAACCCAATTGCCAACCTCTGCTTTCTGAAACAGTCCTTCTGCAGCTCAAATTCCAAACTCTGCTCACTGTAACAGTCCTTCTAAGACTCAGTCTGAAACATCTGCTCTCTCCAACAATTCTTCTAAACCCCAGTCTCCAAACTGTGCTATCTGTAACAATCCTTCTGCACCCTAGTCTCAAACATCTGCTCTCTCTAACAGGTCTTCTACAACTCATTCTCCAAAGTCTACTCTCTGTAACGGGCCTTCTGCACCCATTCTCCAACCTCTGCTCTCTGCAACGATTCTTCTGCAACTCAGTCTCCAACCTCTGTTCTCTGCAACAGTCCTTCTGCACCCCAGTCTCCAAACTCTGCTCTCTGTAAGATCCTTCTCCACCCCGTTCTCCAAACTTTGCTCTTGGGAACAGTCATTCTGCATCTCAGTCTCCAAACTTATCTCTCTGCAATGGCCCTTCTGCACCCCAGTATCAAACCTCTGTTCTCTGCAGCATTCCTTATGCACCCCAGGCTAGGAACTCTGCTCTGTGATAGTCCTTCTGCACCCCAGTCTCCAACCTCTACTCTCTGCTACAGTCCTTCTGCACTCCAATCTCCAACCTCTGCTCTCTTCAAAATTTCTTCTGCACCCCAGTCTCCAAACTGTGATCTCTGTAACTATCCTACTGCACCCCAGTCTCCAAACTCTGCTCTCTGTAGCGATCCTTCTGCACGTCAGTCTCCAACCTCTGCTCTCTGCAACGATCCTTCTGCACCCTAGTCTCCAACGTCTGTTCTCTGCAACAGTCTTTCTCACCCCAGTCTCCAGGCACTGCTCTCTGTAACATTTTTCTGCACCCTAGTTTCCAAACTCTGCTCTAGGTGACATTCCTTCGGCACCTCAGTCTCCACCCGCTGCTCTTTGTTACAGTACTTCTGTACCGCAGTCTCCTATCTCTACTCACTGCAGCATTTCTTCTGCACCCCAGTCTCAAATCTGTGCTCTCTGTAACGATCCTTCTGCACCTCAGGCTCCAAACTCTGCTCTCTAAAACAGTCTTTCTGCACCCCTGTCTCCAAACTCTTCCCTCTGTAACAGTCGATCGGCATCCCTGGACCAAACTCTGCTGTCTGTAACAGGCCTTCTGCACCGAGTCTCCAACCTCAGTTCGCTGGAACAGTCCTTCTGCACCCCGGTCTCAAACCTCTGCTCTCTAAAAAGATCCTTCTGCACTCAAGTCTACAACCTCTGTAATCTCCAACAATCCTTCTGCACCTCAGTTCCCAAACTCTGACTTCTGCAATGGTGCTACTGCACTCCAATCTCTAATATCTGCTCTCTACAACGATCATTTTGCTCCACAGTCTTCATCCTCTGCTCTCTGCAAAAGTCCTACTGCACCCCAGTCTCCAACCTCTGCTCTCTGTAAGATCCTACTGCACCCCAGTTTCCAAACTCTGCTCTTTGTAACATTCCTTCTCCACCCAGTGCCCAACCTCTGCTCTCTGCAACAGTCCTTCTGCACGCCAGTCTCCAACCTCTGTTCTCGGCAACACTACTTGTGCACCCCAGTCTCCAAACTCTGCTCTGGGTATCATTTCTTCTTCACCTCAGTCTCCAACCTCTGCTCTATGTGAGATCTTTTTGAAACAAAGTCCCCAAACTCTGCTCTCTGTAACTGTCCTTCTGCACCCCAGTCTCCAACCTCTGCTCTGTGCAACAGTTCGTCTGCACCCCAGTCTTCAACCTCTGCTCTCTGAAAGATCCTTCTGCAACCTAGTCTCCAAACTCTAATCTCTGTCAGAATCCTTCTTCACCCCAGTCTCCAACCTCTGCTCTTTGTAACAATCATTCTGCACCTCAGTCTTCGACATCTGCTCTCTGCAACGGTCCTTCTGCACCCCATTCTCCAACCTCTGTTGTCTGCAAGAGTCCTTCAGCACGTCATATCGAACCTCTACTCCCTTCAACAATCCTTCTGCACCATAGTCTCCAACTTCGGCTCTCTGTAACAGTTCTTCTGCACCCCAGTCTCCAACATCTACTCTCTGAAATAGTACTTCTCCACCCCAGTCTCCAACCTCTTCTCTCTGTAAGAGTCCTTCTGTACCGAAGTCTCTAACTTCTGCTCTCTGTAAGAAACAGCACCCCAGTTTCAAAACTCTGCTCTCTGTAACATTGCTTCTCAACCCAAGACTTAAACCTCTGCTCTCTGCAACAGTCCTTCTCCACCACAGTCTCCAAACTCTGCATTCTGTATCAGTCCACTTGCACCAAAGTCTCCAAATTCTGCTCTCTGTAACAGTCCTTCTCCACCTCAGTCTCCAAACTCTGCTCTCTGCAGAAGTCCTTCTGCATCCCATTCTCAAACCTCTGCTCTTTGCAACAGTCTTTGTGTACCCTAGTGTCCAACGTCTGCTCTTTGTAACAGTCCTTCTATACTGCAGTCTCCAACCTCTGGTCTCTGTAAGGTTCATTCTGGACCCAAGTCTCCAACCTCTGCTTTCTGTATCAGTCCTTGTGCATCCCAGTCACCAATCTCTGCTCTCTGAAACAGCCCTTCTGCACCCAGTCTTCAAAATTTCCTCTCTGTAACAGTCATTCTTCACCTCAGTCTTCAAACTCTACTATCTACAACAGTCCTTCTACACCCCAGTCTTCAACCTCTGCTCTGTGTAACAGTCTTTCTGCAACCCAGTGTCCAATCTCTGCTCTCTGCAACAATCCTTCTGCATCCCAGTCTCCAACATCTACTCTCTGCAACCGTCCTTCTGCACTCAAGTTTCCAAACTCTGCTCTCTGCAATGATCCTTCTGCACAACAGTCTCCGAACTCTATTCTCTGCAATGATCCTACTGCACCTCAGTCACCAAACTCTGCTCTCTATAACAATCCTTCTGCACCTCAGTCTCCAAACTCTGCTCTAGGTAATATCTTTCTGCAACCAAGTCTCCAAACTCTGCTCTCTAACAGCCTTTCTGCACCCAGTCTCCAACATTCCCTCAATGTAACAGGCCTTCTGCACCCCAGTCTCCAAACTCTGCTCTCTGTATCAGTACTTCTGCACCGAGTCTTTAAACTCTGTTCTCTGTAACAGTCTTTCTGCATCTCACTCTCCTAACTCTGCTGTCTGCAACAGTTCTTCTGCACCCCAGTGTCCAACATCTGCACTCTGAAAAAGTTCTTCTCCACCCCAGTCTCCAACCTCTGGTCTCTGTAACAGTTTTTATGTATTGCAGTCTCCAAACTCTGCTCTCTGTAACGGTCTTTCTGCACCTCAGTCTCAAACCTCTGCTTTCTTTATCAGTCCTTCTGCAATCCAGTCTCCAACCTCTACAATCTGCAACAGTCCTTCTGCACCTCAGTCCCCAAATACTACTCTCTGCAAAAGTCCTACAGCACCCAAGTCTCCAAAACCTGCTCCCTGCAACAGTCCTTCTTCACCCCAGTCTCAAACCTCTGCTATCTGAAATAGTCCTTCTGCACCCCAGTCTCCAAACTCTGCTCTCTGTAACAGTCCTTCTGCACCTCAGTCTCCAAATTCTGCTCTCTGTAACGATCCTTCATCACCGCAGTCTCCAAACTCTGCTCTCTGTAACAGGCCTTCTGCACCCCAGTCTCCAAACTCTGCTCTCTGGATCAGTCCTTCTGTACCCCAGTATCCTTCCTCTGAACTCTGTAACAATCCTTCTGCACCTCTGTCTCCAACCTCTCCTCTCTGCATCGGTCCTTTGGCACCCCAGTCTCCAACCTCTACTCTCTGCAACAGTTCTTCTACACCCCAATCTCCAACCTCTACTTTCTGCAACAGTCATTCTGCATCCCAGTCTTTAACATCTGATCTCTGCAACAGTTCTTCTCCAACCAAGTCTCCAACCTCTGCTCTCTGTAACAGTCCTTCTGTACTGCAGTTTCCAAAAACTTCTCTCTGTAACGGTCCTTCTGCACCCCAGTCAAAAACCTCGGCTTTCTGTATCAGTCCTTCTGGACTCAAGTCTCCAACCTCTGCTCTCTGTAACAGTCCTTCTGAACCTCAGTCTCCAAATTCTGCTCTCTGCAACAGTCCTTCTGCACCGCAATCTCCAACCTCTGCTCTCTGCTACAGTCCTTCTACACCCAAGTCTCCAAACTCTACCATTTGTAACAGTTCTTCGGCACCCCAGTCTCCTCACTCTGCTCTCTGCAACGATCCTTCTGCACCCTAGTCTCCAAACTGTGCTCTCTGTAACAGTCCTTCTGCACCCGAGTTTATAAACTCGTCTCTCTGTAAGATCCTTCTACACCCCAGTTTCCAAACTCTTCTCTCTGTAACATTGCTTCTGCACCCCAGTCTCCAAACTCTGCTCTCTGCAATGGTCCCTCTGCACCCCAGTCTCCAACCTCTGTTCTCTACAACATTTCTTCTGTACAAGAGTATTCAACATCTATTCTCTGTTAGGGTCCTTTTTCACCACAGTAGCCAACCTCTGCTTTCTGTATCAGTCCTTTTGCAACACATTCTCAAAACTCTGCTCTCTGTAAAAGACTTCTGCACCTCACTTTGCAACCTCTGCTCTCTGCAAGAGTCTTTTTGCACCCCAGTCTTAAACGTTGCTCTCTGCAACACTCCTTCTGCAACCCAGCCTCCAATATCTGCTCTCTGCCACAGTCTTTTTCCACCCCAGTCTCCAACCTCTGCTCTCTGTAACAGTCTCCAAACTTTCTTTGTAATGATCCTTCTGCTCCCCAGTCTACAAACTCTGCTTTCTGTTTCAGTTTTTCTGAACCCCAGTCTCCAAACTCTGCTTTCTGTATCAGGCTTTTTGCACCACAGTCTCCAACCTCTACTCTCTGTTACAGTTCTTCTGCACCCCATTCTCCAACCTCTGCTCTCTTCAACAGTCCTTCTGAATCATAGTCTCCTAACGTACTCTCTGCAACAGTCTTCAGTACCCCAGTCTCCAACCTCTGCTCTGTATAACAGTCCTTCTGTACTGCAGTCTCCAACCTATGCTCTCTGTAACGGTCCTTCTGCACCCCAGTCTCCTATCTCTGCTTTCAATATCAGTTCTTTTGCACACCAGTCTCCAACCTCTGCTCTCTTTATCAGTCCTTCTGCACCTCAGTCTACACACACTGCTCTCTCTCACAGTTCTTCTACACCCCAGTTTTAACCTCTGTTCTCTCCAACAGTCCTTCTGCACCTCAGTCTCCAACCTCTCCTCTCTGTAACAATCCTTCTGCACCTCAGTCAACAACCTCTGCTGTCTGAAACGGTCCTTCTGCACCTATGTCTCCAAACTCTACTCTCTGCAATAATCTTTCTGCACCCCATTCTCCAAATACTGCTCTCAGCAACTATCCTTCTGCACCCCAGTCTCCAAACTTTTATCTCTAAAACAGTCTTTGTCCAACCCAGTCTACAACATCTGCTCTTCTCAACAGTCCTTCTGCACCTCAATGTGAAAAATCTGCTCTCTGCAACAGTCCTTCTGCACCCCATTCTTCAAACCCTGCTATCTGCAACAGTCTTTCTGCACCACAGTCTCCAACATCTTCTATCTACAACAGTCTTTTACCCCAATCAAAATGGTGCTCTCTGTAACAGCAATTCTATACTGCAGTCTCCAAACTCTGCTCTCTGTAAGCGTCCTTGTGCACCCCAGTCTCTAACCTCTGCTGTCTGTAACAGTCGTTCTGCACCTCAGCATCAAACCTCTGCTTTATGTAAGATTCTTCTACAACCCAATCTACAAACTCTGCTTTTTCTATCAGTCCTTGTGCACCACATTCTCCAACCTATGCTCTCTGTAACAGTCCTTCTACCCCTCAGTCTTTAATCTCTGTTTCTACAACAGTCCTGCTACACCACAGTCTCCAAACTTTGCTATCTGCAACAGTCATTCTGCACCCCAGTCTCCAAACTCTGCTCTCTTCAACAGTCCTTCTGCACCCCAGTCTACAACATCTGGTCTCTACAACATTTCTTCTTCACCTCAGTCTCCAACCTGTGCTCTCTGTAACTGTCCTTTGAACCCAAGTGTCCAACATCTGCTCTCTGTAGCGATCCTTCTGCGCCTCACTCTCCAAACTCTGCTCTCTGCAAAGATTCTTCTGCACCTCAGTCTTAAACCTCTGTTCTCTGCAATGATCCTTCTACACACCAGTCTCCACGCTCTGCTCTTGTAACAGTCCTTATGAACATCAGTGTCCAAACTCTGTCACAATCCTTCTGCACCTCAGTCTCCAACCACTGCTATCTCTATCAATCCTTCTGCAACTCAGACTCCAACCTCTGCTCTCTGCAACAGTCCTGCTGCACCCCAATCTCCAACCTCTGTTCTCTGCAACAGTCCTTCTGCACCTCAGTGTCCCACCTCTGCTCTCTGTAAGATCCTTCTGAAACACAAGCTCCAACCTCTACTATCTGCAATGGTCCTTCTGCACCCCAGTCTCCAACCTCTTTTCTCTACAACACTTCTTCTGCACCGCAGTCTCCAACCTCTGCTCTCTATAAAAGTCCTTCTGTTCCACAGTCTCCAACCTCTGTTTCCTTTAATGGTCCTTCTGCACCCCAGTTTACAACCTCTTCTTTCTGTATCAGTCCTTCTGCACCACAGTCTCCAAACTCTGCTCTCTGTAACAGTCATTCTGCACCTCAGTCTGCAACCTCTGCTCTCTGCAATAGTCCTACTGCACCCCAGTCTCCAACACCTTCTCTCGACAACAGTCTTTCTCTACCCTAGTCTCCAACCTCTGCTCTTTGCAACAGTTCTTAAGCACCACAGTCTCCAACCTCTGCTTTCTGTATCAGTCCTTCTGCACCCCAGTCTCCAACCTCTGCTCACTGTAACAGTCGTTCTGCACTTCAGTCACCAAACTCTGCTCTCTGCAACAGTCCTTTGGCACCCAGTCTCAAAATGCTACTCTCTGAAAAAGTCTTTCTCCACCCCAGTCTTCAACCTCTGCTTACTGCAACAGTTCTTCTGCACCCCAATCTCCAACCTCTACTCTCCGTAAGAGTCCTTCTGTACCCATGTCTCCAACCTCTACTCTGTGCAACTGTTCTTCTGCAGCCCAGTCTCCAACATCTGCTCTCTACAACAGTTCTTCTGCACCCCAGTCTTCAATCTCTGCTTTCTGTATCAATACTTCTGCACTCAAGTCTCTAACCACTGCTCTCTGTAAAAGTCCTTCTGCAACTCAGTGTTTCAATTCTGCTCTGAGCAACAGTCACTCCCCACCCCAATCTCCAACGTCTGCTCTCCGCAACAGTTCTTCTGCACCCCAGTCTCCAACCTCTGCTCTCTGCAATGATCTTTCTGCACCCTGTCTCCAAACTCTGCTCGTTGCAACAGTCCTTGTGCACCCAGTCCATATGTCTCTCTGCAACAGTTCTACTGTACCTCAGTCAGAAAACTTTGCCCTCTGCTAGAATCCTTCTTAACCCCAGCATCCAACCTCTGCTCTCTGTAACAGTCCTTCTGTACTTCAGCCTCCAAAGTCTGCATTCTGTAAGACCCTTCTGAAAACCAGTCTGCAAACTCTGCTCGCTGTAAGAGTCCTTCTACACCCCAGTCTCCAAATTATGCTCTCTGTAACAGGCCTTCTGCACCCCAGTATCCAATCTCTGCTCTCTACCACAGTCCTGCACCCCAGTCTCCAACATCTGCTCTCTTCAACACTCTTTCTGCACCCTAATCACCAACCTCTGCTTTCTGTATCAGTCCTTCTGCACCCCAGTCTGCATCCTCTGCTCTCTGTAATAGTTCTTCTGCACCTCAGTCTCCAACCTCTACTCTCTGCAACAATCCTTCTCCACCCCAGTCTCCAACTTCTGCTCTCTATAAAAGTCCTTCTCTACCTCAGTCTCCAACCTCTGCTCTATGTAAGATCCTTATGCAACCCAGTTCTTAAACTCTACTCTCTGTAACTGTCCTTCTGCACCCAAGTCTCCAAGCAATGCTCTCTGTAAAAGGCATACTGCACCCCAGTCTTTAAACTCTTCTGTCAGTAGCAGGCCTTTTGACCCCAGTCTCCAATCTCTTCTCTCGTCAACGATCATTCTGCACCCCAGTCTCCAAACTCTGTTCTCCGAAACAGTCCTTCTGCACCCCAGTCTCCCAGTATGCTTTCTGTAAGATAATTCTGCACACCTGTCTCCAAACTCTGCTCTCTGTAACAGTCCTTCTGTACTACAGTCTCCAACTTCTGCTCTCTGTAAGGGTCCTTTTTCACCTGAGTCTCCAAACTCTACTCTCTGAAACACTCCTTTTGCACCCCAGTCTCCAAACTGCTTTCTGCAACAGTTTTTCTGCACCTCAGTCTCCAAACATTGCTCTCTGTATAAGTCCTACTGCACCCCTGTCTCCAAACTGTGCTCACTGTAAAAGTCTTTCCTCACGACAGTCTCCAACCTCTGCTGTCTCTAAGGATCCTTCTGCACACATGTCTCCAACATCTGCTGTCTGCAACCATCCATCTGCACCAAAGTCTCCAACGTCTGCTCTCAGTAACAGTCCTTTTGCACCTCAGTCTCCAACCTCTGCTCACTGCAACAGTCCTTTTGCACCTCAGTCTCCAAACTCAGCTCTCTGCATTGATCCTTCTGCACCTCAGTCTCGAAACTCTAATCTCTATAACAGTCCTTCTGCACTCGGGTCTCGAACCTGTGCTGTCTGCAAAGATCCTTCTGCACACCAGTCTCCGACGTCTGCTCTCTGCAACAGTCCTTCTGCACCACAGTCTCCAAACTCTGCTCTCTGCAACGACCCTTCTGCACCCCAGTATCCAACATCTGCTCTATGCAACAGTCCTTCTGCACCCCAGTCTCCAAACTCTGCTCTCTGCGACGACCCTTCTGCACCCCAGTGTCCAACATCTGCTCTCTGCAACGATCCTTCTGCATCCCAGTCTCCAAACTCTGCTCTACATAACAGTCCTTCTGCACCTCAGACTCCAAACTCTGCTCTATGTAAGATCCTTCTGCAACCCAGTCTCCAAACTCTGCTCTCTGTAAAAGCCCTTCTGCTTTTACAGAGAGCAGAGTAACTGCACTCTGTAAGAGGACCTCTGCACCCCAGTATCCAAACTCTGCTCTCTGTAACAATCCTTCTGTGCCTCAGTATCCAACCTCTACTCTCTGTAACAGTCCTTCTGCACATCACTCTCCAACATCTGCTCTTTGTAAGTTCCTTTTTCAACCCAGTCTCCAAACACTGCCCTCTGTAACAGTCCTTCTGCATGCCTTCTACCAACTCTCCTCTCCATAACAGGCCTTCTGCACCCCAGTCTCCAAAGTCTGTTCTCTATACCAATCATTCTGCACCCCAGTCTCCAAGCTCTGCGCTCTGTAACAGTCCTGCTGCACCTCGGTCTACAATCTCTGCTCTCTGTAAGATTCTTCTGCAACCTTGTCTAAAAACTCTGCTCTCTGTAACAGTCCTTCTGCACCTCATTCTCATAACTCTGTTCTTTCAACACTCATTCTGAACCCCAGTCGCCAAACTCTCTGCAACAGTCCTTATGCACCTCAGTGTCCAAACTCAGCTCTCTGTAAGATCCGTATAAAAGCCAGTCACCAACCTCTGCTTTCCGCACTGGTCCTTCTGCACCCCAGTCTTAAAACTCTGATCTCTACAATAGTTATTCTGCCCCCCAGTCTAAAACATCTGCTCTCTGTTACAATCCTTCTGTACCACAGTCTCCAAACTCTTCTCTCTGTAACGGTTCTTCTGCACCCCAGTCTCCAAACTCTGCTTTCTGTATCAGTCCTTCTGCACCCCAGTCTACAATCTCTGCTCTCTGTAACAGTTCTTCTGCACCTCATATCTAAACTCTGCTATCTTCAAAAGTCCTTATGCACCCCAGTCTCCAACCTCTGCTGTCGGCAAATTTCCTTCTGCATTCCAGTTTGCAACGTGTACTCTGTGTAACAGTCCTTCTGCAGCCAAGTCTCCACCTCTGCTCTCTGCAATGATCCTTCTGTAACCCAGTCTCAAAACTCTATTCTCTGTAACAGTCCTTCTCCAACTCAGTCTTACCTCTGCTCTATGATAGAGTCCTTCTGCACCCCAGTGTCCAACATCTGCTCTCTAAACAGTCCTTCTGCACCCCAGTCTCCAACATCTGCTCTCTGCAACAGTCCTTCTGCACACCAGTGTTCAAACTCTGCTCTCTGCAATCATGCTTCTGCACCACACTCTCCAACATCTGCTGTATGAAAGATTTTTCTGACCCAAGTCTTTTTTCAAACTCCGCTCTCTGTAATATTCTTTCTCCACGCCAGTCTCAAACCTCTGCTTTCTGAAAGAGTCCTGCTGCACCCCAGTCTCTAATCTCTGTACTCTGCAACACTCCTTCTGCTCCCCAGTCTCCAAACTCTGCTCTCTGTAACAGTTCTTGTGTACTGCAGTCTCTAAACTCTGCTCTCTGTAAAGGTACATTTTCACGCCAGTTTCCAACCTCTGCTTTCTTTCTCCGTACTTCTGCACCTCAGTTTCCAACCTCTGCTCTCTCCAAAGAACTTCTGCACCCCATTCTACAACTTCTGCTCTCTGCAACCGTCCTTCTGAACAACGGTACCCAACATCTGCTTTCTGAAAAAGTCCTTGTGTACCCTAGTCTCCAAACTCTGCTCTCTGGAACAGTCCTTCTGTACTGCAGTCTTCAACTTCTGATCTCTGCAACGAACCTTCTGCACCCCAGTCTTCAACATCTGCTCTCTACAAAAGTCCTTCTGCACCTCAGTCTGAAAATTTTGCTCTCTGCAACAGTTTTTCTGCACCCAAGACTTCAACATCTGCTCTCTGTAACAGTCCTTCTGTACCTCAGTCTCCAAACTCTGCTCTATGTAAGATCCTTCTGCAACACAGTCTCCAAAATTTGCTCCCTGTAACAGTCCTTCTGCAACTCAGTCTCCAAACTCTGCTCTCTGTAACACTCGATCTACACCTCAGTCTGAAACCTCTTCTCTCTGCAGGATCCTTCTGAACCCCAGTCTCCAACCAGTGCTCTCTGTAACGGTCCTCCTTCACCTCAGTCGCCAAAATCTGATCTCTGTATAACCCTTTTGCCACCCAGTCTCCTAACTCTGCTCTCTATAACAGTCCTTCTGCACGCCAGTCATCAACCTCTGCTCTCTTTATCAGGCCTTCTGCACCCCAGTCTCCAAACTCTGCTGTCTGCAACAGTCCTTCTGCACCAAAGTCTCAAACCTTTGATCCGTGCAACAGTCCTTCTGCACCCCTTCTCCAAACTCTGTTCTCTGCAACAGTCCTTGTGCACACCAGTCTCAATACTCGGCTCTCCACAATGATTCTTCTGCACCACAGTCTCCTTCCTCGGCTCCGTGCAACAGTCCTTCTCCAAGAAAGCCTCCAAACTCTGCTCTTTGTAACAGTCCTCATGTAGTGCACTCTCTAAAATCTTCTCTATGTAACGGTCCTTCTGCACCCCACTCTCTAATCTCTGCTCTTTGTAACAGTCCTTATGCACCCCAGTCTCCAAACTCTGCTCTCTGCAACAAACTTTCTGGACCCCAGTCTCCAAAGTCTGCTCTCTGCAACAGTCCTTGTGCACCACAGTCTCCAACCTCTACTCTCTGTAAGATCCTTCTGCACTCCAGTTTCCAAACACTGCTCTCCATATCATTTGTTTTTCACCCCAGTCTCCAACCTCTGTCCTCTGCAACAGTCCTTCTGCTCCCCTGTCTCTGAGATCTGTTCTTTGTAACACACATTATGTACCGCAGTTTCCAAACTCTACTCTCTGTAATGGTCCTTCTACAACCCAATCTCCAACCTCTGCTTTTTACAATCAGTCTTTCTGAACCCAGTCTCCAACCTCTACTCTTTGTAACTATCCTTCTGCAACTCAGTCTCCAACCTGTGCTTTCTGTAACAGTCCTTCTGCACCCCAGTCTCCAACCTCTGCTAGCTTTAACAGTCCTTCCATACCGCAGTATCCAAACTGTGCTCTCTGTAAGGGTCCTTCTGCACACAAATTTCCAATCTCTGCTTTCTGTAACAGTCCTTCTGTATGTCAGTCTCCAACATCCTCTCTCTGTAAGTTCCTTCAGCAAACCAGTCTCCAAACTCTGCTCTCTGTAACAGTCCTTCTGCACCCCAGTCTCCAAACTCTGCTCTCTGTAACAGACTTTTGCACCCCAGTCTCCAAACTCTGCTATCTGTAACAGTCCTTCTGCACCTCATTCTTTAACCTCTTCTCGCTGCAACAGTCTTTCTCCTCCCCAGTCTCCGAGATCTGCTCTCTGTAACAGTCCTTCTGTACGGCAGTGTCCAACCTCTGCTCTTAGTTTCAGTTCTTCTATACCCCAGTCTCCAAACTCTGCTTTAGGTATCAGCCTTTCTGAACCGCAGTATCGAACCTCTGTTCTCTGTATCCATGCTTCTGCACCTCAGTCTCCAACTTGTGCTCTCTGTAAGAGTCCTTCTGCATCTCAGTCTCCAACCTCTGCTCTCGGTAACAGTCCTAAACCGCAGTCTCCAAACTCTGCTCTTTTTAACGGTACATCTGCACCCCAATTTCCAACCTCTGCTTCCTGTAACAGTCCTTCTGCACCTCAGTCTCCAAACTCTGCTCTCTGCAACAGTCCTTCTACACCCCAGTCTCCAACACCTGGTCTCTGAAACAGTCCTTATGCATTACAGTCTGAAAACTCTGCTGTCTGCAACGAACCTCATGCACCCCAGTCTCCTACCTCAGGTGTCTGTTACAATCATTCTGCACCTCAGTCTCCAACTTCTGCTCTCTGTAAGATCAATCTGAACCCCAGTCTCTTACCTCTGATCTCTGTAAAAGTTCTTCTACAGCTCAGTCTCCAACTTCTTCTCTCTGCAACAGTTCTTCTGCACCCCAGTCTCCAACATCTACTCTCCGTAACAGTCCTTCTGCACCTCAGTCTCCAAACTCTGCGATCTGCAGCAGCCTTCTGCACCCCAGTCTGCAAACTCTGCTCTCTGCAACGATCTTTATGGACCCCACTCTCCAACGTCTGCTCTCTCCAACAGTCCTTCTGCACCACAGTCTCCTACCTGTGTTCTCTGTATGATCTTTCTGTACTCCAGTTTCCAAACTCTGCTCTCTAACATTCCTTCTCCAACCCAGTCGCCAACCTCTGCTTTCTGCAAGGGTCCTGCGGCACCGCTGTATCCAAAGTCTGTCCTCTGAAATAGTCCTTCTGCTCCCCAGTCTCCAGTATCTGCTCCCTGTAACAATCCTTCTGTACCGCAGTCACCAAACTCTGCTCTCTGTAACGGTCCTTCTGCACCCCAGTCTCCAACCTCTGCTTTCTGTATCAGTCCTTATGAACCCCAGTATCCAAACTCTGCTCTCTGTGTCTATCCATCTGCACCTCAGTCTCCAACCTGTACTTTCTGTAACAGTCCTTCTGTACCCAAGTCTTTCACCTCTGCTCTCTGTAACAGTCCTTCTATACCGTAGTCTCCAAACTCTGCTCTCTGTAACGGTCCTTCTGCACCCCAGTTTCCAACCTCGTCTTTCTGTAACAGTACTTCTGCACCTCAGTCAAAAAACTCTGCTCTCCGTAACAGTCTTTCTACACCTCAATCTCCAACCTCGGCTCTCTGTAACAGTACTT
The DNA here is from genome assembly GCF_052094955.1 of Ictidomys tridecemlineatus. Classification (NCBI taxonomy): domain Eukaryota; kingdom Metazoa; phylum Chordata; class Mammalia; order Rodentia; family Sciuridae; genus Ictidomys; species Ictidomys tridecemlineatus. Next base: position 103,723 of record NW_027522441.1, read on the forward strand.
CTGCACCTCAGTCTGAAACCTTTGCTGTACACGATCCTTCTGCACCCCAGTCTCCAACCACTGCTCTCTGTAACAGTCCACCTGCACCTTAGTCTCCAACATCTGCTCTCTGTAAGATCCTTCAGCAACACAGTTAAAACTCTGCTCTCTGTAACAGTCCTTCTGCACCCCAGTCTCCAACATCGCCTCTCTGTAACAGGCGTTCTGCACGCCAGTCTACAAATCTGCTCTCTGTAGCAGGCCTTTTGCACCCCAGTCTCCAAACTCTGCTCTATGCAACGATCCTTCTGCACCCTAGTATTTAAACTCTGCTCTCTGCAATGATCCTACTGCACCCCAGTCTCAAACCTCTGATCCCTACAACAGTCCTTCTGAACCTCAATCTCCAAAATCTGCTCTCTGTATGATCCTTCTGCACCGCTGTCTCCAACCTCTGCTCTCTGTAGCAGTTTTTCTGCACCCCAGTCTCCAAGCTCTGCTCTCCACAACAGTTCTTCTGCACCCCAGTCTACAAACTCTGCTCTCTGCAACAGTCCTTCGGCACCCTAGTTACCAACATCTGCTCTCTTTTACAGTCCTTCTGAACCCCAGTCTCCAAACTCTGCTCTCTGTAACAGTCCTCCTGTACTGCCGAATCCAACCCTGCTCTCTGTAACGGTCTTTCTGTACCCCAGACTCCAATATCTGATTTCTGTTTCAGTCCCTCTGCACCCCAGTCTCCAAACTCTGCTCTCTATAACCGTCCTTCTGCACCTCAGTCTTCAACCTCTGCTCTCTGCAATGGTCCTTCTGCACCTCAGTCTCCAACCTCTACTCTCTGTAACAGTGCTTCTGCACCTCAGTCTCCAAACTCTGCTCTCTGTAAGATTCTTCTGCAACCCAGTCTCCAAACTCTTCTCTCTGTAATAGTTCTTAATCCTCCCAGTCTCCAAACTCTGCTCTCTGTAACAGGCCTTCTGCACCCCAGTCTCTAAACTCTGTTCTCTTTATCAGTCCATCTGCACGCCAGTCTCTAACGTCTGCTCTCTGCAACGATCATTCTGCACCCCAGTCTCCAAACTCTGTTCGCTGCAACAGTCCTTGTGCAACCCAGTCTACAACATCTGCTCTCTGCAACATTTATTCTGTACCTCAGTCTGAAAACTCTGCTCTCTGC
>NW_027522441.1:105078-135187 GCF_052094955.1 Ictidomys tridecemlineatus
CCAGTCTACAACATCTGCTCTCTGCAACATTTATTCTGTACCTCAGTCTGAAAACTCTGCTCTCTGCAATAATTCTTCTGCACCCCAGTCTCCAAACTCTGCTCTCTGTAACAGTCCTACAGCACCTCAGTCTCCAACCTCTGCTTTAAGCAACAGTCATTCTGTACCCAAGTCTCCAACCTCTGCTTTGTGTAAGGATACTTCTGCACAACAGTCTCGAACCTCCGCTCTCTGTAACAGTCCTTCTGCACTTCAGTCTCCAAACTCTTTTCTCTGTAAGATTCTTCTGAAACCCAGTCTCCAAAGTCTCCTCTCTGTAACAGTCCTTCTGCACCCCAGTCTTTAACCTCTGCTCTCTGCAACAGTCCTTCTGCACCTCAGTCTCCAACCTCTGTTTTCTGCAACAGTCCTTCTCAAACAAATCTCCAACTTCTGCTCTTTGCAACATTCCTTCTGCACCCCAGTCTCAACCTGTGCTCTCTGAAAAAGTCTTTCTGCACCCAAGTCTCAAACCTCTGCTCTCTGCAACGATCCTTCTGAACCTCAGTCTCGAACCTCTGCTCTCTGAACTATTCTTCTGCACCCCAGTCTGAAAACTCTGCTAGCTGCAACAGTCTTTGTGAACCCCAGTCTCCAAAATCTGCTTCCTGCAACAGTTCTTCTGTACCTCAGTCTGAAAACTGTGCTCTCTGCAATAATCCATCTGCACCCCAGTCTCCAGCCTCTGCTCTCTGTAACAGTCCTTCTTTACCTCAGTCTCCAATCACTGCTCTCTGCAACATTCCTTCTACACCCCAGTCTCCATACTCTGATCGCCCCAACGATCCTTCTGAACACCAGTCTCCAAACTCTGTTCTCTATATCAGTTCAGATGCACCCAGACTCCAACCTCTGCTCTCTGTAACAGTCCTTCTGTACCACAGTCTCCAACCTCTGTTCTCTCTAAGGGTTCTTATGCACCACAGTATCCAACCTCTACTTTCTGTATCAGTCGTTTTGAACCACAGTGTACAAACTCTGCCCTCTGTAACCGTCCTTGTGCAACTCAGTCTCCAACCTCTGCTCTCTGAAACAGTACTTCTGAACCCCAGTATCAATCCACTGCTCTCGGCAACAGTCATTTTTCACCCAAGTCTCCAAAATCTGCTCTCTGCAACAGTCATTCTCCACCCCAGTCTCCAAACATTGGTCTCTTTAAAAGTCCTTTTGTACCGCATTCTCCAACCTCTGCTCTCGGTAAGGGTACTTCTGCACCCAAGTCTCCAACCTGTGCTTTCTGTGTCAGTCCTTCTGCATCCCAGTCTCCAAACTCTGCTCTTGGTAACTGTCCTTCTGCATCTGAGTCTCCAACCTCTGCTCTCTGCTACAGTCTTTCTGGACCCCCATCTCCAACCTCTACTCTCTGCAACAGTCCTTGTACATCTCAGTCTAGAACCTCTGCTCTCTGCAACAGTCCTTCTGCACCCCAGTCTCCAACCTGTGCTCTCTGTAACAATCCTTCTGCACCTCAGTCTCCAAACTTTGCTCTCTGCAACGATCCTTCTGCACCGCAGTCTGAAACATCTGCTAGCTGCAACAGTCCTCATAAACCCCAGTCTCCAACATCTGCTTCCTGCAACAGTTCTTCTGTACCTCAGTCTGAAAATTCTACTCTCTGCAATAATCCATCTGCACCCCAGTCTCAAAACTCTACTCTCTGCAAAGGTCCTTCTGCACCTCAGTCTCTAACCTCTACTCTCTGTAACAGTGCTTCTGCACCTAAGTCTCCATTCTCTGCTCTCTGTAAGATCCTTCTGCACTCCAGTCTCCAACCTCTGTTCTGTGTATCAGTTCATCTGCACCCCGGTCTCTAACGTCTTCTCTCTGCAATGATCATTCTGCACCCCAGTCTCCAAACTCTGCTCCCTGCAACAGTCCGTGTGCAACCCAGTCTACAACATCTGCTCTCTGCAACATATCCTCTGAACCTCAGTCTGAGAACTCTGCTGCCTGCAACGATTTTTCTGCACCCAAGTCTCCAACCTCTGCTCTTTGTAACAGTCCTTCTGCACCTCAGTCTCCAACCTCTGCTTTCAGCATCAGTCCTTCTCCACCCCAGTCTACAACATCTGCTCTTTGCAATATTTCCTCTGCTCCCCAGTATCAAACCTGTGCTCTCGGTAAAAGTCCGTCTGCACCCCAGTCTCCAACCTCTACTCTTTGTAACGATCCTTCTGCATCTCAGTTTCGAACCTCTGCTCTCTGTAAAAGTCCGTCTGCACCTCAGTCTCCAAACTTTTTTATTTGTAAGATCCTTCTGAAACACAGTCTCTAACGTCTGCTCTCTGTAACAGTACTTCTGCACCCCAGTCTTTAACCTCTTCTCTCTGCAACAGTCCTTCTGCACCCCAGTCTCCAACATCTGCTTTCTCTATCAGTCTTTCTGCACTTCAGTCTCCAACCTCTGCTTTCTGCATCAGTTCTTAGGCAACCCAGTCTCCAAACTCTGCTCTCTGTACTGATCCTTCTGCACCCCAGTCTCAAACCTATACTCTCTGTAACAATCCTACAGCACAATAATCTTTAACCTCTGCTCTCAGCAATGGTCCTTTTGCACCCCAGTCTCCAACTTCTGTTCTCTGCAACAGTCCTTCTGCACGACAGTCTGCAACATATGCTCTCTGTAACAGTCCTTCTGTACTGCAGTCTCCAAACTCTGCTCTTTGTAACGGTCCTTCTGGACCCCAGTCTCTCACCTCTGCTATCGGTATCAGTCCTTCTGCACCCCAGTCTCCAACCTCTGCTCTCTGTAACATTACTTCTACACCTCAATCTAAATCTCTGCTCTCTGTATCAGTCCTTCTGCACCCCTGATTCAAAACTCTGCTCCCTGAAACAGTCCTTCTTCACCTCAGTTTTACACAACTGCTTTCTGCAACAGTCATTCTACACACCAGTCTCCAAACTCTGCTCTCTGGGACAGTCCTTCTATACCCCCGTCTCCATAATCTGCTCTCTGCAATGATCCTTCTGCACCCCATTCTCCAATGTCTGCTCTGCAGCAGTCTCTCTGCAACCCAGTCTCCAAACTCTGCTCTCTATAAGATCCTTCTGCACCCCAGTTTCCAAACTCTGCTTTCTGTAACATTCCTTCTTCACCCCAGTCTCCAAACTCTGCTCTCTGCAATGGTCCCGCTGCACCCCAGTCTCCAACCTTATTCTCAACAACAGTTCTTCTGTACCGCAGTCTTCAACCTCTGTTCTCTGTAAGGGTCCTTCTTCACCCCAGTCTCCAAACTCTGCTTTCTGTATCAGTGCATCTGCACCACAGTCTCCAAACTCTGCTCTCTGTAAGAGTCCATCTGCACCTCACTCTGCAAACTCTGCTCTCTGCAACAATCATTCTGCACCCCAGTCTTCAACCTCTGCTCTCTGTAACAGTCCTTCTGTACTACAGTCTCCAACCTCTGCTCTCTGTAATGGTCTTTCTGCACCCGAGTCTCCAAACTCTGAGTTATGTATCAGTCATTCTGCACCCCAGTCTCCAAACTCAGCTCTCTGTAACAGTGGTTCTACACCTCAGACTCCAAACACTGTTCTCTGCAACAGTCCTACTGCGCCCCAATCTCCAACCTCTACTCTCTGCAACAGTCCTTATGCACCTCAGTGTCCAAACTCAGCTCTCTGTACGATCCTTCTGAAACCCAGTCTCCAACTTTTGCTTTCTGCAATGGTCCTTCTGCACCCCAGTCTTCAAACTCTGATCTCTACAATAGTTATTTAGCACCCCAATCTAAAACATCTGCTCTCTGTAACAGTCCATCTGTACCGCAGTCTCCAAACTCTGTTCTCTGTAACGGTTTTCCTGCACCACATTGTCCAACCTCTGCTTTCTGTGTCATTCCTTTTGCACCACATTCTGGAAAATCTGTTTTCTGTATCAGTCCTTCTGCACCTCAGTCTGCAATATCTGCTCTCTGCAATAGTCCATATGCACCCCAGTCTCTATATTCTGCTCTCTGTCACATTCCTTCTGTTCCCCAGTCACCAACATCTGCTGTCTGCAACAGTCCTTCTCCAACCCAATCTCCAAACTCTGCTCTCTACAACAGTTCTTCTACACCCCAGTCTCCAACCTCTGCTTTCTGTGTCACTCCTTCTGCACCACAGTTTTCAAACTCTGCTCTCTGTAACAGTCCTTCTGCACCTCACTCTGCAACCTCTGCTCTCTGCAACAATCCCTCTGCACACTAGTCTCCAACCTCTGCTCTCTGTAACAGTCCTTCTGTACTGCAGTGTCCAATCTCTGCTCTCTGTAACAGTCCTTCTACACCCCAGTTTCCAAACTCTGCATTATGTATCATTCATTCTGAACATCAGTCTCCAACCTCTGCTCTCTGTAACAGTACTTCTGCACCTCAGAATCCAACCTGTGTTCTCTGCAAAAGTACTTCTGCGCCCCTATCTCCAACCTCTGCTCTCTACCACGATCCTTCTGCACCCTAGTCTCAAAACTCTGCTCGCTGCAACAGTCCTTCTGCACCTCAGTGTCCAAACTCTTCTCTCTGTAGGATCCTTCTGAAACCCAGTCTCCAAACTCTGCTTTCTGCAATGGTCCTTCTGCACCTCAGACTCCAACCTCTGTTCTCTGAAACAGTCCTTCTGCACCCCAGTCTCTATAATCTGCTCCCACCAACGATCCTTCTGCACCCAAGTCTCCAACATCTGCTCTCTGTAACAGTCCTTCTCCATCCCAGTCTCCAAACTCTGGTCTCTGCAACAGTCCATCTGCACCCCAGTCTCCAACCACTACTTTCTGTATAAGTCTTTCTGCACACCAGTCTCCAACCTTTGCTCTCTTAACAGTCCTTCTTCACCTCAGTCTTTAAACTCAGATTTCTGCAACCGTCCTTCTGCACCCCAGTCTCCAACCTCTGCTCTCTACCACGATCCTTCTGCACCCTAGTCTCAAACCTCTCCTCGCTGCAACAGTCCTTCTGAACCCCAGTCTCCAACATCTGCTCTCTGCAACAGTTCTTCTGTACCTAAGTCTGAAAACTCTGCTCTCTGCAATAATCCTTCTGTACCCCATTCTCCAACCTCTGCTCTCTTTAACAGTCCTTCCGTACCTAAGTTTCTAACCTCTTCTCTATGCAACAGTCCTTCTGCACCCCAGTCTCCAACGTCTGCTCTCTGCAACAGTATTCTACTCCCCAGTCTTCAAACTCTGCTCTCTGCAACAGTTCTTCTACACCCCAGTCTCCATACTCTGATTGCCCCAACGATCCTTCAGCACCCCAGTCTCCAACTGCTGGTCAATACATCAGTTCTTTTACACCACTGTCTCCAACCTCTGCTCTCACTAACAGTCCTTCCATACCGCAGGCTCCAACCGCTGTTCTACGTGAGGGTCCTTATGCACCCCAGTATCCAACCTCTGCTTTCTGTTTCAGTCGTTTTGCACCACAGTCTCAAAACTCTGCCCTCTGTAACAGTCCTTCTGCAACTCAGTCTGCAACCTATGCTCTCTGAAAAAGTCCTTCTGAATCCCAGTCTCCATCTTCTGCTCTCTGCAAAAGTCCTCTTGCACCCCAGTCTCCAACATTTGCTCTCTTCAAAAGTACTTCTCCACCCCTGTCTCCAAACTCTGCTCTCTATAACAGTCGTTCTGTGCTGCATTTTCCAACCTCTGCTCTGTGTAAGGGTACTTCTACACCCGAAGTACCCTTTCTGTATCAGTCGTTCTGCACCCCAGTCTCCAACCTGTGCTATGAGTAACTGTCCCTCTGCACCTCAGTCTCGAACCTCTGCTCTCTGCAACGGTCCTTCTGCACCTGAGTCTCCATCTTCTGCTCTGTATCAGTCCTGTACGCCTGTCTTCCACATCTGCTCTCTGTAACAGTCCTTTTGCACCCAGTCTCCAAAGTCTGTTCTCTATAAGAAGCCTTCTATACCAGTGTCTTTAACCTCTGTTCTCTGCAACAGTCCTTCTGCACCCCAGTCTCCAAACTGTGGTCTCTGCAACAGTCCTTGCGCACCTCAGTCTTAAAACGCTGTTCTCTGCTACAGTCCATTTGCACCTCAGTCTCCACCCTCTACTCTCTGTAAAAGTCCTTCTGCACCTGGGTCCCCAACATCTGCTCTCTGTTACATTCTTCTTCAACCCAGTCTCTAAACTCTGTGATCTGTAACAGTCATTCTAGAGCCCTTCTCCACACTCTGCTCTCCGTAACAGGCCTTCTGCACCCCAGTCTCCAACCTCTGCTCTCTACAACAGTCCTTCTGCACCCTAGTTACCAACATCTGCTCTCTGCAAAAGACCTTCTGCACTCCAGTCTTCAAACTCTGCTCCGTGTAACAGTCCTTTTGCACCCCAGTCTTCAACCTCTGCTCTCTCTACCAATCCTTCTGTACCCCAGTCTCAAACCTCTGCTCTATGCAACAGTTCGTCTGCACGGAAGTCTCCAACCTCTGATCTATGAAAGATCTTTCTGCACCCCAGTCTCCAAATTCTGCTCTCTGCAACAGTTCTTATTCACCCCAGTCTTTAACATCTACTCTCTGAAACAGTCCTTCTGCATCCCATTCTCCAACCTCTGCTCTCTGCAACAGTCCTTCTGTACCCTGGTCTCCACCCTCTGTTCTCTGTAAAAGTCCTTCTATACTGCAGTCTCCAACCTCTGCTCTCTGTAAGGTTTATTCTGGACCCAAGTCTCCAACCTCTTCTTTCTGTATCAGTCGTTCTACACCCCAGTCTCCAACCTCTGCTCTCTGTAACAGTCCTTCTACACTCAAGATTTCAACCTCTGCTCTGTGTAACAGTCCTTCTGCATCCCAGTCTCCAACATCTGCTCTCTGCAACCGTCCTTCTGCACCAAAGTCTCAGACCTCTGCTCACTGCAATGATCCTTATGCACACCAGTCTCCATCCTTGGCTCTCTGAAATAATCCTACTGCACCCCAGTCGTCACCCTCTGCTCTCTGTAACAATCCTTCTGCACTGCAGTCTCCAAACGCTGCTCTACGTAATATTCTTCTACAACCCAGTCTCCAAACTCTGCTCTCTGTAACAGCCCTTCTGTATGCAGTCTCCCACCTCTGCTCTCTGTAACAGGCCTTCTGAACCCGAGTCTCCAAATTCTGCTCTCTGTATCAGTCTTTCTGCACCCCAGTCTCAAAACTCTGCTCTCTGTAACAGTTCTTCTACACACAAGTCTCCAACCTCTGCACTCTGAAACAGTTCTTCTCCACTCCAGTCTCAAACATCTGCTCTCTGTAACAGTCCTCCTGTATTGCAGTCTCCAAATTCTGCTCTCAGTAATGGTCCTTCAGCACCTCAGTCTCCAACCTCTGCTTTCTGTATCAGTCCTTCTGTACCCCAGTCTCCAACAAATGCTTGCTGCAAAAGTCCTCTTCACTCCAGTTTCCAACCTCTGCTATGTGCAACAGTCCTTCTGCACGCCAGTCTCCAAACCCTGCTCTCTATAACAGTCCTTCTGCACCCAAGTCTCCAACCTCTGCTCTCTGCAACAGTTCTTCTACACCCCAGTCTTCAACCTCTGCTCTGTTTAACAGTCCTTCTGCACCCCAGTCTCCAACCTTTGCTCTCTGTAAAAGTCCTTCTGCACCATATTCTCCAAACTCTGCTCTCTGTTACAGTCTTTATATACCGCAGTCTCCAACCTCTGCTCTCTGTAATGGTCCCTCTGCTCCCCAATTTCCAACCTCTGCTTTCTTTAACAGTCTTTCTGCACCTCAGTCACCAAACTCTGCTCTCTGTAACTGTCCTTCTGCACCTCAGTCTCCAACGTCTGCTCTCTGTAACAGTGCTTCTGCACCTCAGTTTAAAACCTCTGCTCTCTGCATGATCCTTCTGAACCCCAGTCTTCAACCACTGCTCTCTGTAACAGTCGTCCTGCACCTTAGACCCAAACCCCTGCTCTCTAAGATCCTTCTGCAACACAGCCTCAAAACTCTGCTCTCTATCACAGCCCATATGCAACCCAGGCTCAAAACTCTGCTCTGTATAACAGTCCTTCTGCAACCCAGACTCCAACCTCTGCTCTCTTCAGCAGGCCTTCTGCACCCCAGTCTCCAAACTCTGCTCTCTGTAATGGTCCTTCTGCACCCCAGTCTCCCACATCAGCTTTCTGTATCATAATTTTTCACGCCAGTCTCCAACGTCTTCCTGTTTAACAGTCCTTCTGCATCTCAGTATCCAAACTCTGCTCTCTGAAACAGTCCTTCTGCATCCCAGTCCCCAACCTCTAATTTCTGCATCATTCCTTCTGCACCCCAGTTTCCAACCTGTGCTCTCTGTAACAGTCTTTCTGAACCCCAGTCTCCCACCTCTGCTCTTTATAATGATTCTTCTGCAGCCCAGTCTCCACCTCTGCTCTCTGCAACGATTCTTCTGCAACTCAGTCTACATACTCTGCTCTCTGCAAGAGTCCTTCTGCACCCCAGGATCCAACATCTGCTCTTTGTATCATTTCTTTTACACCCAGGTTTCCAAACTGTTCTCTCTGTAACTGTCCTTCTGCACCTCAGTCTGAAAACGCTGCTCTCTGCAACAATCTTTCTGCACCCCAGTCTTTAACCTCTGCTCTTGTAACACTCCTTCTGCACCTTTGTCTCCAAAAGGCTCTCTGTAAGATCCTTCTGCAACCCAGTCTCGAAACTGTGCTATCTGTAAAAGTCCTTCTACAACCCAGTCTCCAACCTCTGCTCTCTGCAACAGTCCTACTGAACCCCAGTCTCCAACCTCCACTCTCTGTAAGATCCTTCTGCACCACAGTCTCCAACCTCTGCTCTCTCTAACAGTCCTTTTGTATCCCAGTCTCCAAACTCTGCTCTCTGCAACAGTCCTTCTGCACCCAGGTCTGCAACTTCTATGCTCTGTAAGATCCATCTGCACCACAGTTTAAAAACCCTGCTCTCTGTAACAGTCTTTCTGCACCCCAGTATCCAACCTCTGCTCTGTGCAACAGTCCTACTGCAACCCAGTCTCCAACCTCTACTCTCTGTAAGATTCTTCTGCACCGCAGTCTCCAAACTCTGTTCTCTGCAACATTCGTTCTGCACCCCGTTATCCAACCTGTGCTCTCTGTAACAGTCCTTCTGTACTGCAGTCTCTAAACTCTACTCTCTGTAATGGTTCTTCTGCAGTCCAGTCTTCAACCTCTGCTTTGTTTATCAATCCTTCTGCAACACAGTCTCCAAATTCTTCTCTCTGTATCAGTTCTTCTGCCCCTATATCTCCAACCTCTACTCTCTGCAACAGTTCTTCTGCACCCCTGTCTCCAACTTCTGCTCTCTGCAACATTTCTTCTACACTCAAATCTCCAAACTGTGCTATCTATACCTGTCATTCTGCACCCCAGGCTACAAAGTCTGCTCTCTGTAACGATCCTTCTGTCCCTGAGTCTCCAACCTCTGCTCTCTGCAACGATCCTTCTGCACCTCAGTTTCCAACCTCTGCTCTCTGCAGCGATCCTTCTGCACCCGAGTCTCCAACCTGTGGTCTCCGTAACAGTCCTTGTGACCCCAGTCTCCAACCTCTGTTCTCTGTAAAGATCCTTCTGCACCTCATTCTCCAACCTCTGCTCTCTGCAATAATCCATCTGCACCTCAGATTCCAACCTCTGCTCTCTGCAACGATCTTTCTATACCCAAAACTCCAACATCTGCTCTCTCTAACAGTCCTTCTTCACCTAAGTCTCCAACCTCTGCTCTCTGTACCAATCCTTCTGTACCTCAGTCTCCAAACTCTGCTCTCTATAACAGTCCTTCTGCACATCAGTCACTAACATCTGCTCTCTGTAACAGGCCTTTTTCACCCCAGTCTCCAAACTCTGCTCTCTGTAACAGTTCTTCTGCATCCGAGTCTCGAACCTCTGCTCTCTGTAACATTCCTTCTGAACCCGAGTCTCCAAACTCTGCTCTCTGTGCAGTCCTTCTGCACCACAATCTCCAAACTCTGGTCTCTGTAACACTCCTTTGCACCCCAGTCTACATCCTCTGCTCTCTGTAAGAATCCTTATGCACCCCAGTCTCCAACTGCTTCTCTCTGTAAAAGTCCTTCTGTACCTCAGTCTCCAACCTCTGCTATCTGTAACGCAACTTCTGCAACCCAGTCTCAAACATCTGCTCTCTGCAAGTATCCTTCTTCTACCCATTCTCCAAACTCTGCTCTCTGTAACAGTCCTTTTGCATCGGAGTCTCCAACTTCTTCTCTTTGTAATGGTCCTTCTGCTAACCAATTGCCAACCTCTGGTTTCTGTAACAGTCTTTCTACACCTCAGACTCCAAACTCTCCTCTCTGTATAAGTCCTTCTGTGCCACATTCTGAATCCTCTGTTCTCTGCAACAATCCTTCTGCACCCCAGTCTCATAGCTCTGCTCTCTGTAACAGGCCTTCTGCACCCCTGTCTCCCACCTCTTCTCTCTGCAACGATCCTTCTGCACCTCAGTCTCCAACATGTGCTCTCTACAACAGTTCTTCTGCACTCCAGTCTCCAATTTCTGCTCTCTGTATGATCCCTCTGCATCCCAGTCTCCAACATCTGCTCTCTGTAACAGTCCTTCTGCACCCCAGTATCCAACGTCTGCTCTCTGTTAAATCCTTCTGCACCTCAGTCTCCAAACTTTGCTCTTTGTAATAGTCCTTCTGAACCCCAGTCTCCAACATCTGCTCACTGCAACGATCCTTATTCTCCACAGGCTCCAACCTCTGCTCTCTGCAATGGTCTTTCTGCACCCCAGTCTCCAAACTCTGCTCTCCGTTACAGTCCTTCTGTACCGCAGTCTCCAAACTCTTCTCTCTGTAACGGTCTTTCTGAACCCCAATTGCCAAACTCTGCTTTCTGTAACAGTCCTTCTGCACCTCAGACTCCAACCTCTGCTCTCTGTAACAGTCCTTCTGAGCCTCAGTCTGAAACCACTGCTCTCTGTAATGGTGCTTCTTTTTCCCAGTCTCCAACCTCTGCTCTCAATAACAGTCCTTCGGCACCCCAGTATTCAACCTCTGCTCTCTGTAAAAGTCCTTTTGTACCTCAGTCTCCAAACTTTGCTCTCTGTAATGGTCCTTCTGCACCCCATTCTCTAACCTATGCTCTCTGTAACAGGCCCTCTGCAACCCAGTCTCCAAACTCTGCTCTGTAACAGGACTTCTGCACCCCAGTCCCCAACCACTTCTCTATGCAAGGATCCTTCTGCACTAAAGTCTCCAAACTCTGTTCTCTGCAAAGTCCTTCTGCACCCCAGGCTTAAAACTCTGCTCTCTGTAATAGTCCTTCTGTGCCGCAGTCTCCAACTTCTGCTCTCGGTAATGGTCATTCTGCACCCCAGTTTCCAAAACCTGCTTTGTGTAACAGTTATTCTGCACATCAGTCTCCAACCCCTGCTATCTGCAACAGTCCTTCTATAACCCAGTCTCCAACCTCTGCACTCTGCAATGATCCTTCTGCACCACAGTCTCCAATGTCTGTTCTCTGCAACAGTCTTTCTGACCCCAGTATCCAGCCTCTGCTCTCTGTAAGATCCTTCTGCACCCCAGTTTCCAAACTCTGCTCTCTGTTACATTCCTTCTGAACCCCAGTCTCCAGCCTCTGCTCTTTGTAACAGTACTTCTGTACCACAGTCTCCAATCTCTGCTCACTGCAACATTTCTTCTGCACACCACTCTCCAAAATGTGCTCTCTGTAACTGTCTTTCTGACCCCAGTCTCCAACCTCTGCTCTCTAACCATCCTTCTGGACCTCAGTCTCCAACCTCTGCTTTCTGCAACGATCCTTCTGAACCTCAGTTTGCAACCTCTGCTCTGTGCAAAGATCATTCTGCACCCCAGTTTCCCACCTCTGGTCTCTGTAACAGTCCTGTTACATCTCTGTCTCCAAACTCTCTTCTCTGTACCAATTTTTCTGCACTTCAGTCTCCAACCTCTGCTCTATTTAACAGTCCTTCTGCACCTCAGTCTCCAAACGATGCTCTCTGTAACAGGCTTTCTGCACCCCAGTCTCCAACCTTTGCTCTCTGTAACAGTTCTTCTGCACCCCAATCTCGAACCTCTGCTCTCTGTAACAGTCCTTTTGCAACCCAGTCTCCAACCTCTTCTCTCTGCAACGATCCTTCTGCACCTCAGTCTCCAACCTCTGCTCTCTGCAACAGTCCTTCTGCACCCCAGTCTCCAGACTCTGCTCTTTTTAAGATCCTTTTGCATATCTTATTCCAACCTCTACTCTCTCTAAAAGTCCTCTTGCACCTCAGTCTCCAAACGTTGCTCTCTGTAATGGTCCTTCTGCACCCAGTTCTCCAACCTCTGCTCTCTGTAACAGACCATCTGCAACCCAGTCTCCAAACGCTGCTCTGTAACAGGATTTCTGAACCCCAGTCTCCAACCAATCTCTATGCAACAATCCTTCTGCACCTCAATCTCAAAACCTCTTTTCTCTGCAACAGTCCTTCTGCACCCAAGGCTTCAAACTCTGCTCTCTGTTATAGTCCTTCTGTACCGCAGTCTCCAAACTCTGCTCTCTGTAACGGTCATTCTGCACCCCAGTTTCCATATGCTGCTTTGTGTATCAGTTATTCTGCACCCCAGTCTCCAACCAGTGCTCTCTGTAAAACTCCTTCTGCACCTCAGTCTCCAACGTTTGCTTTCTGCAACAGTCCTTCTGCACGCCAGTCTCAAACCTCTGTTCTCTGCAACGATCCTCCTTGTCCCCAGGCTCCAACCTCTGCTATCTGCAACGGTCCTCCTACACCCCAGTTTCTAAACTCTGCTCTCTGTAACAATCTTTCTGCACCTCAGTCTCCAAACTCTGCTCTCTGAAACAGTCCTTCTGCACCCTAGTCTCCAACCTCTGCTCTCAGTAACAGTTCTTCTGCACCCCAATCTCCAAACTCTGCTCTTTGTAAGACTCCTTCTGCACACTACGCTCCACCCTCTACTCTCTGTAAAAGTCCTTCTGAAACTCAGTCTCCAGACTCTGCTCTCCATAAGATCCTTCTGCAACCCATTCTCCAAACGCTGCTCTCTGTAACAGTCCTTTTGCACCCCAGTCTCCAAAATCATCTCTCTGTAACAGGCCTTCTGCACCCCAGTCTCCAACCTGTGCTCTCTGCAACGATCCTTCTGCACCCCAGTCTCCAAACTCTGCTCTCTGTAACAGTCCTTCTGCACCCCAGGATTCTACATCTGCTCTCTGAAACAGTCCTTCTGCACCTCAGTCTGAAAACTCTGCTCTCTGCAAAAATCTTTCTGCACCCGAGTTTCCAACCTTTGTTCTCTGTAACAGTCCTTCTGAACCTCAGTCTCCAAAATGCTGTCTGTAAGATCCTTCTGCAACCCAGTCTCAAAATTGTGCTCTATGTAACAGGCCTTCTGCACCCCGGTCTCGATTCTCTGCTCTCTGTAACAGGCCTTCTGCACCCCAGTCTCCAACCTCTTCTCTCTGCAAGGATCCTTCTTCAGCTAAGTCTCCAACCTCTGCTCTCTGCAACAGTCCTTCTGTACCACAGTCTCCAAACTTTGCTCTCTGTAAAGGTCCTTCTGCACCACAGTCTCAAACCTCTGATTTCTGTATCAGTCTTTCTGCACAACAGTTTTCAAACTATGCTGTCTGTAACAGTCCTTCTGAACCTCGGTCTCCAACCTCTGCTCTCTGCAACCTTAATTCTGCACCCCATTCTCTAACCTCTTCTCTCTCTAACAGTCCTTCTGAACCAAAGTCTCCAACATCTGCTCTCTGCAACAGTCCTTCTTTACCCTAGTCTTTAAACTCTGCTGTCTGTACCAGTCCTTCTGTACTGCAGTCTCCAAACTTTGCTCACTGTAACCTTAATTCTGCACCCTAGTCTCCAACCTCTTCTTTCTGTATCAGTACTTCTGCACCCCAGTCTCCAACCTCTGATCTCTGTAACATTCTTACTGCACCTCAGTCTCCAAACTCTGCTGTCTGCAACAGTCCTTCTGCACCAAAGTCACAAAACTCTGCTCCCTGCAACAGTCCTTCTGCACCTCAGTCTCTAACCTCTACTCTCTGTAACAGTCCTTCTGCACCTCAGTCTCCAAAATTTGCTCTTTTTTAGATTCTTCTGCAACCCAGTCTCCAAACTCTACTCTCTGTAACAGTCCTTAAGCACCCCTTCTCCAAACTCTGATCTCTGTAAAAGTCCTTCTGCACACCAGTCTCAATACTCTGCTCTCTACAACGATCCTTTCCCACCGCAGTTTACATCCTCTGCTCTCTGCAACAGTCCTTCTCCAAAACAGTCTCCAACCTCTGCTCTCTGTAACAGTCCTCCAGTAGTGCAGTATCCAAAATCTCCTCTCTGTTATGGTCCTTCTGCAACCCAGTCTCCAACCTCTGTTCTCTGTAACAGTCCTCCTGAACCTCAGTGTTCAAACTCTGCTCTCTGCAACAGTCCTTCTTAACCTCAGTCTGAAAACTCTGTTGTCTGCAATGATCTTTCTGCACCCCAGTGTCCAACCTCTGCTCTTTGTAACAGTCCTGCTGTTCCTCAGTCTCCAACCTCTGCTCTCTGTAAGATCTTTTGGCGACCCTATCTCCAAACCCTGCTTGCTGTAAGAGTCCTTCTGCACCCCAGTCTCCAACCTCTGCTCTCTGTAACAGGCCTTTTGCACCCCATTCTCCAACCTCTGTTCACTGTAATAGTGCTTCTGTACCTCAGTCTACAACCTCTGCTCTCTGCAACAATCTTTCTGCAACCCAGTCTCCAATCTCTGCTTACTGTATCAGTCCATCTGCACCACAATTTCCAACCTCTGCTCTCTGTAACAGTCTTTCTGCACCTCAGTCTGAAAACTCTGTTCTCTATATGTATCCTTCTACACCCCAGTCTCCAATCTCTGCTCTCTGTAACAGTCCTTTTGCACCTCAGTCTCCAAACTCAGCTCTCTGCAACGATCCATCTGCACCTCAGTTTTGAAACTCTACTCTCTGTAAAAGTGCTTCTGCACACCAGTCTCCAACTTCTGCTCTCTGCAAAAGTCCTACTGCACCCCAGTCTCCAACCTCTCTTCTCTGCAACGATCCTTCTGCACCCCAGTATTCAACATGTGCTCTATGCAACAGTCCTTTTGCACCCATATCTCCAACCTCTGCTCTCTGCAACAGTCCTTCTGCACCTCAGTCTGAAAACTCTGTTCTCTGCAACGATCCTTCTGCACCCAGGTCTCCAAAATCTGCTCTCTGTAATAGTCCTGTTGCACCTCAGTCTCGAATCTCTGCTCTCTGTAAGATCCTTTTGCAACCGTGTCTCCAAACTCTGCTCTCCGTAACAACCTTTTGCACCCCAGTCTTCAACCTCTGCTCTCTGCAACAGTCCTTGTAAACCCCAGTCTGCAAATTCTGCTCTCTGCAACAGTCCTACTGCACTCCAGGCTCCAACTTCTGTTCTCTGTAACAATCCTTCTTCACCTCAGTTACCAAACTCTGATCTCTGCAATAGTCCTTCTTCACCACAGTCTCCAAACTCTGATCTCTGTAGCAATCTTTTGCACTCCAGTCTCCAAACTCTGCTGTCTACAACAATCTTTTTGCACCCCAGTCTCCAACCTCTGCTCTCTGCAAAAGTCGTTCTGCAACCCAGTCTCCAAAATCTGCTCTCTCCAACACTTCTTCTGAACCTCAGTCTGACAACTTTTCTCTCTGCAACGATCCTTCTGCACTCCAGTCTTAAAACTCTACTTTCTGTAACAGTCTTTCTCCACATTAGTCTTCAACCTCTGCTCTCTGTAAGATCCTTCTGCACCCCAGTTTCACAACTCTGCTCTCTTTAATATTCCTTCTGCTCCCCAGTCTCCAATCTCTTCTCTCTTTAACTGTCCTTCTGCTTCACAGTCTCCAAACTCTGCTCTCTGTAACACTCCTTCTTTACTGCAGTCTCCAACCTCTGCTCTCTGTAACAGTCCTTATGTCCCGCAGTCTCCAACCTCTGCACTGTGTAAGGGTCCTTCTGCACCTCAGTCTCCAACCTCTGCTCTCTGTAACAATACTTCTGCACCACAGTCTCCAACCTCTACTCTCTGCAACGATTCTTTTGCACCCCATTCTCCAACCCTTCTCTCTACAAAAGTCCTTCTGCACCCCAGTCTCCAACATCTGCTCTCTGCAACAGTCCTTCTGAAACTCAGTTTGAAAACTCTGCTATCTGCAACGATCTATGTGCACCCCATTCTCCAAAATCTCCTTTCTGTAACAGTCCTTCTGCACCCCAGCCTCCAACCTCTGCTCTCTGTAAGATCCGTCTGCACCCCAGTTTGCAAATCTGCTCTCTGTAACATTCTTTCTGCTCCCCAGTCCTCAACCTCTGCTCTCTGTATCAGTCCTTCTGCTCCCCAGTCTCCAACCTCTGCTCTCTGTAACAGTCCTTCTGCTCCCCAGTCTCCAAACTCTGCTCTCTTTAACAGTCCTTCTGTACTGCAGTCACCAACCTCTGCTCTCTGTAACAGTTTTTCTGCACCACAGTATCCAACCTCTCCTTTCTGTATCATCCCTTCTGCACCACAGTTTCCAACCTTTGCTCGCTGCAAAATTCCTTATGCACCTCAGTCTCCAAACTCTGCTCTCTGTGACAGTTCTTCTGCACCCTTGTATCCAAACTCTGCTCTCTGCAACAGTTCTTCTGCACCCCAGTCTCCAAGGTCTGCACTCTGAAATAGTCCTTCTCCAAACCAGTCTTCAACCTCTGCTCTCTTTAACACTCCTCCTGGAGTGCAGTCTCCAAAATTTTCTCTCTGTAAGGGTCCTTCTGCACCCAAGTCTCGAAACTCTGCTTTCTGTAACAGTCCTTCTACACCCCAGTCTCCAAACTCTGCTATCTGTAACATTCCTTGTGCACCCCAGTCTCCAACTTGTGCTCTCTATAACAATACTTCTGCACCCCAGTCTCAATCCTCTGCTCTCTACAACGATCCTTTTGCACCCCATTCTCCAAACTCTGTTATCTGCAACAATCCTTCTGAACCTTAGTCTGAAAACTCTACTCTTGTCAACAATCCTTGTGCACCCCAGTCTCCAAACTCTGCTTTCTGTAACAGTCCTTCTGCACCTCAGTCTTCAAAATCGGCTCTCTGTAACAGTGCTTCTGCACCGCAGCCTCCAACCTCTGCTCTCTGTAAGATCCTACTGCACCCCAGTTTTCAAATCTGCTCTCTATAACATTCCTTCTGCTCCCCAGTCTCCAACCTCTGATCTCTGTAAGTCTTTCTGCTTCCAGTCTCCAACCTCTGCTATCTGTAACAGTCTTTCTGCACCACAGTCCCCAACCACTCCTTTCTGTATCATTCTTTCTGCACCATAGTTTCCAACCTCTGCTTTCTGCAACATTCCTTCTGCACCTCAGTCTCCAACCTCTGCTCTCTGCGACAGTTTTTCTACACCCCAGTCTCCAACATCTGCTCTCTGTAACAGTTCTTCTGCACCCCAATCACCAAGGTCTGCACTCTGAAACAGTCCTTCTCCACACCAGTCTCCAACCTCTGCTATCTGTCACAGTCCTCCTGTAGTGCAGACTCCAAAATCTGCTCTCTGTAATGGTCCTTCTACACCCCATGTCCAGCCTTTGCTCTCGGCAGCAGTCCCTCTACAACCCAGTCTCCAAACTCCACTCTCTTTAACAATCCTTCTGCACCTCAGTATCCAAACTCTGCTCTCTGCAACAGTCCTTCTGCACCTCATTCTCCAAACTCTACTCTCTGTAAAAGTACTTCTGCACCCCTGCTCCAAACTCTGCTCTCTGTAACAGGCCTTCTGCACCCCAGTCTCCAACGTCTGTTCTCTATAACAATCCTTCTGCACCCCTGTCTCAAACCTCTGCTCTCTGCAACAGTCCTTCTGCAACCCAGTCTCCAGCATGTGCTCTCTGCAAAAGTCCTTCTGCACGTCAGTCTAAAAACTCTGTTCTCTGCAACGATCCTTCTGCACCCTAGTCTCCAACGTCTACTCTATGTAAAAGTCCTGGTGCACCTTGGTCTACAAACACTGCTCTCTGTAAGATCCTTGTGCAACCTTTTCTAAAAAATCTGCTCTCTGTAACAGTTTTTCTGCACCTTAGTCTCCATCCTCTGCTCTCTGTAACAGGCCTTTTGCACCCCAATCTCCAAACTCTACTCTCTGCAACAGTCCATCTGCACCTCAGTCGCCAAATTCTGATCTCTGTAACATGGTTCTGCAGACCTGTATCCAACCACGGCTCTCTGTAACAGTTCTTCTGCACCCAAGTCTCCGAACTCTGCTCTCTGTAACAGGAATTCCGCACGTCAGTCTCCAAACTCTGCTATCTACAACAGTCCTACTGCACCCTAGTTACCAACATCTGCTCATGATAACGGTCCTTCTACACACCAGTCTCCAACCTTTGCTTTCTGTATCAGTCTTTCTGAACCCCAGTCTCCAACCTCTGTTCTCTGTATCTATCCTTCTGCACCTCAGTCTCCAACCTGTTCTCTCTGTAAGAGTCCTTCTGCACCCCAGTGTCCATCCTCTGCTTTCCGTAAAAGTCCTATACCGAAGTCTCCAAACTCTACTCTCTGTAACGGTCCTTCTGCACACCAATTTCCAAACTCTGCTTCCTGTAACAGTCCTTCTGCACCTGAGTCTTCAAACTCTGCTCTCTGTAACAGTCCTTCTACACCTCAGTCTCCAACCTCTGCTCTTTGTAACAGTCCTTCTGCACCTCAGTCTAAAACCTCTGCTCTCTACACGATCCTTCTGCACCCCAGTACCCAACACTGCTCTCTGTAACAGTCCACCTGCACCTCAGTCTCCAACCTCTGCTGTCTGTAAGATCCTTCAGAAACCCAGTCTTCAAACTCTGCTCTTTGTAACAGTCCTTCTGCACTCAGTCTCCAAACTCTCCTCTCTGTAACAGGCCTTCTGCATGCCAGTCTCCTAACTCTGCTCTCTGCCACGACATTTCTGCACCCCAGTCTCCAACCACTGCTCTCTGCAATGATCCTACTGCACCCCAGTCTCCAACCTCTGATTTCTACAACAGTCCTTCTGCCCCTCAGTCTCCAACTTCTGCTCTCTGTAAGATACTTTTGCACCCCTTTCTCCAAGCTCTGCTCCTTGCAATGATCTTTCTGCACCCCAGTCTCCAAACTCTTCTTGATGTAAAAGAACTTCTGCACCTCAGTCATTAATCTCTGCTCACTGCAACAGTCCTTCTGCACCCCAGCCTCCAAACACTGCTCTTTGCAACAGTCTTTCTGCACTGCAGTCTCCAACTTCTGCTCTCTCTAACGGTCTATCTGCACCGCAGACTCTAATCTCTGCTTTATGTATCAGTTTATCTGCACCTCAGTCTCCAACCTCTGCTCTCGGCAAGAGTCCTTCTGCACCCCAGTCTCAAACCTCTGCTCTCTGAAACAGTGCTTCTGCACCCCAGTCTCCAACCTCTGCTAGAGAGCAGTCCTTCTTGACCCCAGTCTCCAAATTCTGTTCTTTGTAACAATCCTCCTGCACCTCAGTCTCCAACCTCTGCTCTTTGTAACAGGACTTCTGCACCTCAGTCTCCAAACTCTGCTCTCTGCAACAGTCCTTCTGCACTCTAGTCTACAACCTCTGCTCTCTGCAACAGTCCGTCTCCACCTCAGTCTCCAACCTCTGCTCTCTGCAACAGTCCTTCTGCACCGCAGTCTCCAACCTCTGCTCTTGGTAACAGTCCTTCTGCACCAGTCTCCAACCTCTGCTCTCTCTAAGATCCTTCTGCACTCCAGATTTCAAACTCTGCTCTCTGTAACATTCCTTCTCCACCTCAGTTTTTAACCTCTGCTTTCTGCAAATGTCCTGCGGCACCCCAGTCTCCAACCTCTGTCCTCTTCAACAGTCCTTCTGCTCCCCAGTCTCCTACATCTGCTCCTGTAACAGTCCTTCTGTACCGCAGTCTCCAACCTGTGCTCTCTGTAACATCCCTTCTGCACCCCAGTCTCCAACCTCTGCTCTCTGTAACAGTTTCTCGATACCACAGTATCCTAACTCTGGTCTCTGTAACGATCCTTCTGCACCCCAATTTCCAACCTCTGCTTTCTGTAACACTTTTTCTGCACCTCAGTCTCCAAACTCTGATCTCTGTAACAGTTCTTCTACAACTCACTCTCGAACCTCTGCTGTCTGTAACAGTCCTTCAGAACCTAAGTCTGAAACCTCTGCTCTCTGCACGATCCTTCTGCACCCCAATCTCCAACCACTTCTCTCTGTAACAGTCCACCTGCACCCCAGTCTCCAACCTCTGCTCTCTGTAACACTTTTTCTTTACCGCAGTGTCCAAACTCGGGTCTGTGTAACAGTCCTTCTGTACCCCAATTTCCAACCTCTGATCTCTGTAACAGTCCTTCTGCACCTCAGTCTCCAAACTCTGCTCTCTGTAACAGTCCTTCTGCACCTCAGTCTCCAAACTCTGCTCTCTGTAACAGTCCTTCAGCACCTCAGTTTGACACCTTGCTCTCTGCACGATTCTTCTGCATCCCAGTCTCCAACCTCTGCTCTCTGCAATGATCCTACTGCACCCAAGTCTCAAACCTCTGATCTCTGCAACAGTATTGTGCACCTCAGTCTCCAAACTCTACTCTCTGTAACATTCCTTTTTCACATGAGTCTCAAACCTCTACCCTCTGTAACAGTCCTTCTTCACCTCAGTCTGAAACCTCTGCTCTCTGCACGATCTTTCTACACCCAGTCTCCAACCACTGCTCTCGGCTACGATCCTTCTGCACCCTGGTAACCAACCTCTGCTCTCTGCAATTATCCTACTGAACACCAGTCTCCAACCTATGAACTCTGCAACATTCCTTCTGCATCTCAGTCTCCAGCTTCTGCTCTCTGTAAGATTCTTCTGCACCCCTGTATCCAACCTCTGCTTTGTGTACAGTCCTTCTGCAACAGAGTCTTTAACCTCTGCTCTCTGTAACAGGACTTCCGCACCTCAGTCTCCAACCTCTGCTCTCTGCAACAGTCCTTTTGCACCAAAGTCTCCAATGTCTGCTCTCTACAACAGTCCTTCTGGACCCTAGTTACCAACATCTGCTCTCTGCAACAGACCTTCTGCACCCCAGTCTTCAACATCTGCTCTCTGCAACAGTCATTCTGCTATTCAGTCTGAAAACTCTTCTCTCTGCAACAATTTTCTCCACCCAAGTTTCCTACATCTGCTCTATGCAACAGTCCGTTTGCACCCCAGTCTCCAAACTCTGCTCAGTGTAAGATCCATCTGAACCCCAGTCTCCAAACTCTCCTCTCTGTAACAGTCCTTCTGCACCTCAGTCTCCAACCTCTGCTCTCTGGAACAGTCCTTCTGCACCCCAGTCTCTAAAATCTGCTCTCTGAAACAGTCCTTCTGCACCCCATTCACCAACATCTGCTCTGTGCAACAGTCCTTCTGCACCCCAGTCTCCAAACTCTGCTCTCTGCAACAATCTTTCTGGACCCCAGTCTCCAACGTCTGCTCTCTGCAACAGTCATTCTGTACCCCAGTCTCCAACATCTGCTCTCTGCAACAGTCCTTCTGCACCTCAGTCTGAAGACTCTGCACACTGTAACATTCCTTCTCCACCCCTGTCTCCAACCTTTGTCCTCTGCAACAGTCCTTCTGCTCCTCAGTCTCTGAGATCTGCTCTTTTTAACAGTCCGTCTGTACTGGAGTATCCAAATTCTGATCTTTGTAACGGTCCTTCTACACCCCAGTCTCCAAACTCTGCTTTCTGTATCAGTCTGTGTGAAAACCATTCTCCAACCTGTGTTCTCTGTATCTATCCTTTTGCACCCCAGTCTCCAACCTCTGCTCTCTGTAACAGTACTATATCACTGTCTCCAAACTCTGCTCTCCTTACCGATCCTTATGCACCCCAATTTCCAAACTCTGCTTCCTGTAAAAGTCTTTCTGCACCTAAGTCTCCAAACTCTGCTCTCTGTAACAGTCATTCTACACCTCAGTCTCCAACCTATGCTCTCTCTAACAGTCTTTCTGAACCTCAGTCTGAAAATTCTGCTCTCTGCACGATCCTTCTGCACCCCAGTCTCCCAACACTGCTCTCGATAACAGTCCCCCTGCACCTCAGTCTCCAACCTCTGCTCTCTGTAAGATCCTTCATCAACCCAGTCTCCAAGCACTGCTCTCTGTAACAGACCATCTCACCCAAGTCTCCAAATTTTTCTCTCGGCAAGTATTCTTCTCCACACCAGTCTCAAACCTCTGCTGTCTGCAATAGTCCTTTTGCACCAGAGTCGACAACCTCTGCTCTCTGCAACAGTCCTCTGCACCCCAGTCTCCAACCTCTGCTCTCTGTAACCGTCCTTCTGCACCCCAGTCTCCAAACTCTCCTCTCTGTAACAGTCCTTCTGATCCTCAGTTTTCAAACTCTGATCTCTGCAACAGTCCTTCTGCACCCCAGTCTCCAACCTCTGTCCTCTGCAACAGTCCTTTGCACCCCAGTCTCCAACATCTGCTCTCAGCAACAGTCCTTCTAACTTTAGTCTCTAAACTCTGCTCTCTGCAACGATCCTTCTGGACCACAGGCTCCAACGTCCTTCTACAACAGTACTTCTGCACCAGTCTTTTTTACCACAGTCTCCTACGTTTTTCTGCAACAGTCCTTCTGCACCACAGTCTCCAACTGCTGCTCTCTGTAAGATCTTTTTACACACCAGTTTCCAGAATCGGCTCTCTCTAACATTCCTTCTTCAAGCAGTCTGTAACCTCTGCTTTCTTCGAAGGTCCTGCGGCACCCCAGTCTTCAACCTCTGTCCTCTGTAACAGTCCTTCTGCTCCCCAGTCTCCAACATCTACTCTCTGTAACAGTTGTTCTGTACCGAAGTCTCCAACCTCTGCTCTCTGTAACGGTCTTTCTGCAACCCAGTCTTTAACCTCTGCTTTCTGCAAGTGTTCTGCGGCACCCCAGTCTCCAACCTCTGTCCTCTGCAACAGTCCTTCTTCTCCCCAGTCTCCAACATATGCTCTCTGTAACAGTCCTTCTGAAACGCAGTCTTCACCCTCTGCTCTCCGTAAGGGTCCTTCTGCAACCCAGTCTCCAAACTCTGCTTTCTGTATCCGTTTTTCTGAAGCCCAGTCTCAAACCTCTGTTCTCTGTATATATACTTCTGCACCTCAGTCTCTAACCTGTTCTCTCTGTAACATTTCTTCTGCACCCCAGTCTCCAAACTCTGCTCTCTGTAACAGTATTTCTATACCGCAGTCTCCAAATCCTGGTCTCTGTAATGGTCCATTTGCACCTCAATTTCCAAACTCTGCTTAGTGTAATAGTCCTTCTGCACCTTAGTCTACAAACTCTGCTCTCTGTAACATTTTTTCTACACCTCAGTCTCCAACCTCTGCTATCTGTAACAGTCTTTCTGCACCTCAGTCTCCAAATTCTACTCTCTGTAAGATCCTTCAGGAACCCAGTCTCCAACCACTACTCTCTGTAACAATCCACCTGCACCTCAGTCTCCAACCTCTGCTCTCTGTAAGATCCTTCAGAAACCCAGTCTCTAAACTCTGCTCTCTATAACAGTCCTTCTGCACCCCAGTCTCCAACCTTTCCTCTCTGTAACAGGCATTCTGCACGCCAGTCTCCAAACTCTGCTCTCTGTAGCAGGCCTTCTGCACCCCAGTCTCAAACCTCTGCTCTCTGCAACGATCCTTCTGCACACCAGTATCCAACCTCTGCTCTCTGCAATGATCCTACTGCATCCCAGTCTCCACCCTCTGATCTCTGCAACAGTCCTTCTGCACCTCAGTCTCCAGCTTCTGCTCTCTGTAAGATTCTTCTGCACCCCTGTATCCAACCTCTGCTCTCTGTAACAGTCCTTCTGCACCAGAGCCTTTAACCTCTGCTCTCTGCAGCAGGACTTCCGCACCTCAGTCTCCAACCTCTGCTCTCTGCAATAGTCCTTCTGCACCCCAGTCTCCAACCTCTGCTTTCTACAACAGTCCTTCTGCACCCAAGTTACCAACATCTGTTCTCTGCAACAGACCTTCTGCACCCCAGTCTTCAACATCTGCTCTCTGCAAGAGTCATTCTGCACCTCAGTCTGAAAACTCTTCTCTCTGCACCAACCATTCTGCACCCAAGTCTCCTACCTCTGCTCTCTGTAACAGTCCTTCTGAACCTCAGTCTCCCAATTATTCTCTCTGTTTGATCCTTCTGCAACCCAGTCTTTAAACTCTGCACTCTGTAAAGTCCTTCTGCACAGCAGTCTCCAACCTCTGCTCTCTGTAACAGAATTTCTGGAACCCAGTCTCCAAACCCAGTCTCGAACCACTACTCTCTGTAAGATCCTTCAAAAACCCAGTCTCTAAACTTCTGCACTCCAGTCTCCAACCTCTTCTCTCTGCAACGATTCTTCTACACCCAAGACTCCTACATCTGCTCTCTGCAACAGTCTGTTTGCACCCCAGTTTTCAAACTCTGCTTTCTGTAAGATTCATCTGAAACCCAGTCTCCAAACTCTGCTCTCTGTAACAGTCTTTCACCACCCCAGTGTCCAAAATCTGCTCTCTGAAACAGTCCTTCTGCACCTCAGTCTCCAACCTCTGCTCTCTGTAACAGTTTTTCTGCACCTCATTCTCCAACCTCTGCTCTCTGCAACAGTCATTCTGAACCCCACTCTCCAACCTCTGCTCTCTGCAACAGTCCGTCTGCACCCCACTCTCCAACTCTGCTTTCTGCAACGATCTTTCTGGACCCCAGTCTCCAAAGTCTGCTCTCTGCAAGAGTCCTTCTGGATCACAGTCTCCAACCTCTGCTCTCTGTAACAATCCTTCTGCACCCCTGTCTGCAACCTCTGCTCTTTGTAAGATCCTTCTGCAACCCAGTTTGAAACTCTGCTCTCTGTAACAGTGCTTCTGCCCACCGGTGTCCAACCTCTGCTATCTGCAACAGTCCTTCTACAACCCAGTCTTCAATGTCTGCTCTCTGCAACAGTCCTTTTGCACCTCACTCTGAAAAGTCTGCTCACTGCAACGACCCTTCTTCACCTCATTCTCCCAACTCTGCTCTTTGTAAGATCCTTCTACAACCCAGTCTTTAAACTCTGCACTCTGTAACAGTCCTTCTGCACAACAGTCTCCAAACTCTACTCTCTGTAACATGACTTCTGCCACCCAGTCTCCAAACTCTGCTCTCGGTAACAGGCCTTCTGCACCCCAGTCTCCAACCTCTTCTCTCTGCAACGATTCTTCTCCACCCCAGTCTCCGGAATCTGCTCTCTGTAACAGACGTTTTGCACCCCAGTCTCAAAACTCTGCTCTCTGTAAGATAAATCTGAACCCCAGTCTCCAAACTCTGCTCTCTGTAACAGTCCTTCTTCACCCCAGTCTTTAAACACTGCTCTCTGTAAAAGTCCTTCTGCAGCTCAGTCTCCAACCTCTGCTCTGTGTAACAGTCCGTCTGCACCCCAGTCTCTAAAATCTGCTCTATGCCACAGTCCTTCTGCACCCCAGTCTCCAACGTCTGGTCTCTGGAACAGTCCTTCTGCACCCCAGTCTCAAAACTCTGCTCTTTGCAATGATCCTTCTGGACCCCAGTCTCCAACCTCTGCTTTCTGTATCAGTCTTTCGGAACCCCAGTCTCCAACCTCTTTTCTCTGTATCTATTTTTCTGCACCTCAGTCTCCAACCTGTGCTCTATGTAAGAGTCCTTCTGCACCCCAGTCTCCAACCTCTTCTCTCGGTAACAGTCTTATACCGCAGTTTCCAAACTCTGCTCTCTGTAACGGTCCTTCTGCATCCCAATTTCCAAACTCTGCTTTCTATAACAGTCCTTCTGCACCTGAGTCTCCAAATTCTGCTCTCTTTAACGGTCCTTATGTACCACAGTTTCCAAAGTCTTCTTTCTGTATCAGTCCTTCCTCACCCCACTCCCCAAACTCTACTCGCTGAAACAGTCCTTCTGCCCATCAGTCTCTAAACTCTGCTCTCTGCAATAGTCCTTCTTCATCCCAGTCCCCAAGCTCTGCTCTCTGCAACAGTCCTTTTACACCCCAGTCTCCAACATCTGTTCTCTGCAACAGTCCTTCTACACCACTGTCTCTAAACTCTACTGTCTGTAACTGTCCTTCTGCCCCTCAGTCTCCAACCTCTGCTCTCTGTTAGATCCTTCTTCACCCCTGTCTTCAACCTCTGCTCTCTGAGAGAGTCCTTCTGCACTCCAGCCTCCAACATCTCCCACTGCAACCGTCTTTCTGCAACCCAGTCTTTAACGTCTGCACTCTCAACAGTCCTTCTGCACCTCAGTCTGAAAACTCTGCTCTCTGCAAGTATCCTTCTGCACCCCAGTCTCCAACCTCTGCTATCTGTAACAGTCTTACTTCACCTCAGTCACCAAACTCAGCTCTATATAAAATCCTTCTGCAACCCAGTATTCAAACTCTGCTCTCTGTAACAGTACACCTGCTCCCCAGTCTCCAAACTCTGTTGTCTCCAACAGTCCTTCTTCACCTAAGTCTTCTGCACCGCAATCTCCAAACCCTACTCTCTGCAACACTCCTTCTGCACCCCAGTCTCCAACCTCCTCTCTACAACAGTCCTTCTGCACCCGAGTCTCCTAAATCAGATCTCTGCAACAGTAATTCTCCACCCCAGTCTCCAACCTCTGCTCTCTGTAACACTTCCTCTGTACTGCAGTTTCCAAACTCTTCTCTCTGCAACTGTCCTTCTGAACCCCAGTCTCTAACCACTGCTTTCTCTATCAGTCCTTCTGCACTCAAGTCTCCAACCTCTGCTCTCTGTAACAGTCCATCTGCACCTCAGTCTCCCAATTCTGCTCTCTGCAATGGTCTTTTTGCACCTTACTATTCAACATCTATCTCTGTAACAGTCCTTCTGCACCTCAGTCTCTATCCTCTGCTCACTGTAACAGGCCTTCTGCACCCAAGTCTCTGAACTCTGCTCTCTTTAACAGTCCTTCTGCACCCCAATCTCCAACCTCTGCTCTCTGGAACAGTCCTTCTGCACCTCAGTCCCCAAACTCTGCTCTCTGTAAGATTCTTCTGAAACCCAGTCTCCAACATATACTTTCTGCAATGGTCCTTCAGCACCAGAGTCTCCAACCTCTGTTCCCTACAACATTTATTGTGCACCCCAGTCTCCTACCTCTGCTCTCTGTAACAGTCCTTCTGTACCACAGTCTCAAACCTCTGTTCTCTGTAAGGGACCTTCTGCACCCTATCTCCAACCTCTGCTTTCTGTATCAGTCTTTCTGCAACCCAGTCTTCAAATCTGCTTTCTGTATCCGTCGTTGTGCATGCCAGGCTTCAACCTCTGCTCTCTGTAACAGTCCTTCTGCACCCCAGTCTCCATCCTCTGCTCTATGCAACAGTCCTTCTGCACCCCAGTCTCCAAACACTGCACTCTGCTACAGTCTTTCTGCACCCCAGTCTCCAACCTCTGCTCTCTGTAACACTCCTTCTGCACATCAGTCTCCAAACTCTGTTCTCTGTAAGAGGCCTTCTGCACCCAGTCTACAAACTCTCCTCTCTGTAACAGGCCTTCTGCACCCAAGTCTCTAAACTCTGCTCTCTTTAACAGTCCTTCTGCACCCAAGTCTCCAACCTCTGCTCTCAGTATCAGACCTGCACCCCAGTCTCCAAACACTGCTCTTTGTAACAGTTTTTCTGCACATCAGTCTTCAACAACTGCTATCTGCAAGAATCCTTCTGCAGCCCAGTCTCCAACCTCTGCTCTCTAGAACAGTCCTTCTATACCCCAGTCTCCATCATCTACTCTCTGCAACTATCTTTTTGCACCCCAGTCTCCAACGTCTGCTATCTGCAAAATTCTTTCTGCACTCCGGTCTCCAAACTTACCTCTGTGTAAGATTCTTCTGCACCCCAGTTTTCAAATGCTGCTCTCTGTAACATTCCTTCTGCACCCCAGTCCCCAACCTGTTCTCTACAACAGTTCTTCTTTACCACAGTCTTCAACCTCTGTTCTCCGTAAGAGTCCTTCTGCACCCCAGCCTCCAACCTCCGCTTTCTGTATCAGTCTTTTTTCACCACAGTCTCCAAACTCTGTTCTCTGTAACAGTCTTTCTGCACCTCACTCTGCAACCTCTGCTCTCTGCCGCAGTCCTTCTGCAACCCAGTCTTCAACCTCTTCTCTCTGAAACGATCCTTCCTCACTCCAGTCTCCAAAATATGCTCTCTGTAACAGTCATTTTCCACAACAGACTCAAAAGTCTGCTCTCTGTAACAGTACTTCTGTACTGCAGTCTCCAACCTCTGCTCTCTGTAATGATTTTTCTGCACCCCAGTCTCCAAACTCTCGTTTTTGTATCAGTCCTTCTGCACCTCAGACTCCAACATCTGCTCTGTGCAACAGTACTTCTGCGCCTCAATCTTCAACCTCTGCTTTCTGCAATGGTCCTTCTGAACCCCAGTCTCCAACGTCTGCTCTCTACAACACTTATTCTGCACCCCAGTCTCCAACCTCTGCTCTGTGTAACAGTCCTTCTGTACCGCAGTCTCCAACCTCTGTTCTCTATGAGGGTCCTTCTGTAGCCCAGTCTCCAACCTCTGCTTTCTGTATCAATCCTCCTTTCCCACATTCTCCAAACTCTGCTCTCTGTAACAGTCCTTCTGTACATCAGTCTGCAACCTCTGCTCTCTGTAATAGTCCTCCTTCACCCCAGTCTGCAATCCCTGCTCTCTGCAACAGTCCTTCTGCACCCCAGTCTCCAACATCTGCTCTCTGCTACAGTCCTTCTCTACCTGTCTCCAACCTCTGCTCTCTGCAACAGTCCATTTGCACCCAGGTCACCAAAGTCTGCATTCTGTATCAGTCCTTCTGCACTTCAGTCTCCAACATCTGCTCTGTAACAGTCCTTCTGCACCTCACTCACTAACCTCTACTCTCTGCAGCAGTTCTTCTCCACCCCAGTTTCCAACCTCTGCTCTCGGCAACAGTCCTTCTGGATGCCATTATCAAACTTTTACTCTCTGCAACAGTCCTTGCGCACCCCAGTCTTTCACATCTGCTCTCTGTAACAGTCTTTCTGAACCTCAGTCTGAAAACTCTGCTCTCTGCAATGATCCTTCTGCACCTAGTCTCCAACTTCTGCTCTCTGCAACAGTCTTTCTGCACCCCAGTCTCCAACCTCTGTTCTAAGCAAAAGTCTTTGTACACCCCAGGCTCCAAACTCTGCTCTCTGTAACAGTCCTTCTGTACTGCAGTCTCCAACCTCTGCTGTCTGTAATGGTTTTTCTGCAACCGAGACTCCAAACTCTAGTTTCCATATCAGTTATTCTAGACCAAAGTCTCCAACCTCTGCTCTCTGTAACAGTCCTTCTTCACCTCAGTCTCCAACCAATGCTCTCTGCAACAGTCCTTCTGCACCCCAGTCTCCAACCTCTTCTCTCTGCAACAGTCCTTTTACACCCCAGTCTCCAAACTCTGCTCTCTGCAACGATCCTTCTGCACCCCAGTCTCTAACCTCTGCTCTCTGCTACAGTCCTTCTTCACACATGTCTCAAAACAGTGCTCTCTGCAACTGTACTGCTGCACCCCAGTCCCCAACCTCTTCTCTCTGTAGCGATTCTTCTGCACTTCAGTCTTCAACCTCTTCTCTCTGCATTGATCCTTCTTCACCAGTCTCAAAACTCTGCTCTCTGCAACACTTTTTCTGCAACCCAGTCTCAAAGCTCTGCTCTCTGTAACAGTTCTTCTGAACCCAAATCTCAAAACTCTGCACTCTGTAAAACTCCTTCTGCACCCCATTCTCCATACACTGCTCTCTGTAAGAATTTTTTGCACCCCAGTCTCCAACCTCTCCTCTCTGTAAAAGTCCTTCTCTACCTCAGTCTCGAAGTTCTGCAATCTGTAACGGTCTTTCTGCACCTCAGTCTCCAACCTCTGCTCTCTGTAACAGTCCTTCTGCACCCCAGTTTCCAACATCTGTTCTCTGCAATGATCGTTCTTCTCCCCAGGTTACAACCTCTGCTCTCTGCAATGGTTTCTGCACCACAGTTTCCAACCTCTACTCCAGGTAACAGTTATACTGCACCCCAATCTCCAAACTCTGATCTCTGTAACACTCTTTCTTCTCCACAGTCTCCACACTCTGATCTCTGTAACAATCTTCTGGACCCCAGTTTCCAAACTTTGCTCT
>NW_027522442.1:0-46950 GCF_052094955.1 Ictidomys tridecemlineatus
GACTGGCGAACATCACTTTCATAAAAAGGGGTTGCCAAGCTTCCAAAATACTACGAGTTGCCTGAAATCTCAGCAAACATATTTTCACCCAATCTTGATGATTCTTTCAGGTAATGATCAGTACACCAAAACCACTTGGCTCACCAAATTTCGTTCTTCTAGGTTAAACCGTTCGTTTGCAGTAACCGTTTTCATTTTTAGGTTTCACTCGGTTTTCTCCTATAGGGATACATGTATTTGGAACTCTAAATCAAACACGGTTTTTGCTAGCTCTTTGAAACTTGACACAAGAAAGCAGTTTCAAGTTTTATCTCTATGGTTTGTTTGCTGTTGATGTAGCCCTAAGCAGAGACTGGCGAAAATCATTTTCATGGAAAGGGGTTGCCAAGCTTCCAAAAAACTACGAGTTGCCTGAAATCTCAGCCAACATTTTTTCACCCAATATTGATGATTCTTTCAGGTAATGATCAGTACACCAAAACCACTTGACTCACCAAATTTCGTTCTTCTAGGTTAAACCGTTCGTTTGCAGTAACCGTTTTCATTTTTAGGTTTCACTTTGTTTTCTCCTATAGGGATACATGTATTTGGAACTCTAAATCAAACACGGTTTGTGCTAGCTCTTTGAAACTTGACACAAGAAAGAAGTTTCAAGTTCTATCTCTATGGTTTGTTTGCTGTTGATGTAGCCCTAAGCAGAGACTGGCGAAAATCACTTTCATGGAAAGGGATTGCCAAGCTTCCAAAAAACTACGAGTTGCCTGAAATCTCAGCAAACATTTTTTCACCAAATCTTGATGATTCTTTCAGGTAATGATCAGTACACCAAAACCACTTGGCTCACCAAATTTCGTTCTTCTAGATTAAACCGTTCGTTTGCAGTAACCGTTTTCATTTTTAGGTTTCACTCGGTTTTCTCCTATAGGGATACATGTATTTGGAACTCTAAAACAAACACAGTTTTTGCTAGCTCTTTGAAACTTGACACAAGAAAGCAGTTTCAAGTTCTATCTTTATGGTTTGTTTGCTGTTGATGTAGCCCAAAGCAGAGACTGGCGAAAATCACTTTCATGGAAAGGGGTTGCCAAGCTTCCAAAAAACTACGAGTTGCCTGAAGTCTCAGCAAACATTTTTTCACCCAATCTTGATGATTCTTTCAGGTAATGATCAGTACACCAAAACCACTTGGCTCACCAAATTTCGTTCTTCTAGGGTAAACCGTTCGTTTGCAGTAACCGTTTTCATTTTTAGGTTTCACTCTGTTTTCTCCTATAGGGATACATATATTTGGAACTCTAAATCAAACACGGTTTGTGCTAGCTCTTTGAAACTTGGCACAAGAAAGCAGTTTCAAGTTCTATCTCTATGGTTTGTTTGCTGTTGATGTAGCCCTAATCAGAGACTGGCGAAAATCATTTTTATGGAAAAGGGTTGCCAAGCTTCCAAAAAACTACGAGTTGCCTGAAATCTCAGCAAACATTTTTTCACCCAATCTTGATGATTCTTTAATGTAATGATCAGTACACCAAAACCACTTGACTCACCAAATTTCGTTCTTCTAGGTTTAACCGTTCGTTTGCAGTAACCGTTTTCATTTTTAGGTTTCACTCTGTTTTCTCCTATAGGGATACATGTATTTGGAACTCTAAATCAAACACGGTTTGTGAAAGCTCTTTGAAACTTGACACAATAAAGCAGTTTCAAGTTCTATCTCTATGGTTTGTTTGCAGTTGATGTAGCCCTAAGCAGAGACTGGCGAAAATCACTTTCATGGAAAGGGGTTGCCAAGCTTCCAAAAAACTACGAGTTGCCTGAAATCTCAGCAAACATTTTTTCACCGAATCTTGATGATTCTTTCAGGTAATGATCACTACACCAAAACCACTTGGCTCACCAAATTTCGTTCTTCTAGGTTATACCGTTCGTTTGCAGTAACCGTTTTTATTTTTAGGTTTCACTCTGTTTTCTCCTATAGGGATACATGTATTTGGAACTCTAATTCAAACACGGTTTGTGCAAGCTCTTTGAAAGTTGACGCAAGAAAGCAGTTTCAAGTTCTATCTCTATGGTTTGTTTGCTGTTGATTTAGCCCTAAGCAGAGTCTGGCGAAAATCACTTTCATGGAAAGGGGTTGCCAAGCTTCCAAAAAACTACGAGTTGCCTGAAGTCTCAGCAAACATTTTTTCACCCAATCTTGATGATTCTTTCAGGTAATGATCAGTACACCAAAACCACTTGGCTCACCAAATTTCGTTCTTCTAGGTTAAACCGTTCGTTTGCAGTAACCGTTTTCATTTTTAGGTTTCACTCGGTTTTCTCCAATAGAGATACATGTATTTGGAACTCTAAATAAAACACGGGTTGTGCTAGCTCTTTGAAACTTGACACAAGAAAGCAGATTCAAGTTCTATCTCTATGGTTTGTTTGCTGTTGATGTAGCCCTAAGCAGAGACTGGCGAACATCACTTTCATAAAAAGTAGTTGCCAAGCTTCCAAAAAACTACGAGTTGCCTGAAATCTCAGCAAACATTTTTTCACCCAATCTTGATGATTCTTTCAGGTAATGATCAGTACACCAAAACCACTTGGCTCACCAAATTTCGTTCTTCTAGGTTAAACCGTTCGTTTGCAGTAACCGTTTTCATTTTTAGGTTTCACTCGGTTTTCTCCTATAGGGATACATGTATTTGGAACTCTAAATCAAACACGGTTTTTGCTAGCTCTTTGAAACTTGACACAAGAAAGCAGTTTCAAGTTTTATCTCTATGGTTTGTTTGCTGTTGATGTAGCCCTAAGCAGAGACTGGCGAAAATCATTTCCATGGAAAATGGTTGCCACGCTTCCAAAAAACTACGAGTTGCCTGAAATCTCAGCCAACATTTTTTCACCCAATCTTGATGATTCTTTCAGGTAATGATCAGTACACCAAAACCACTTGGCTCACCAAATTTCGTTCTTCTAGGTTAAACCGTTCGTTTGCAGTAACCGTTTTCATTTTTAGGTTTCACTTTGTTTTCTCTTATAGGGATACATGTATTTGGAACTCTAAATCAAACACGGTTTGTGCTAGCTCTTTAAACTTGACACAAGAAAGAAGTTTCAAGTTCTATCTCTATGGTTTGTTTGCTGTTGATGTAGCCCTAAGCAGAGACTGGCGAAAATCACTTTCATGGAAAGGGATTGCCAAGCTTCCAAAAAACTACGAGTTGCCTGAAATCTCAGCAAACATTTTTTCACCCAATCTTGATGATTCTTTCAGGTAATGATCAGTACACCAAAACCACTTGGCTCACCAAATTTCGTTCTTCTAGGTTAAACCGTTCGTTTGCAGTAACCGTTTTCATTTTTAGGTTTCACTCTGTTTTCTCCTATAGGGATACATGTATTTGGAACTCTAAAACAAACACAGTTTGTGCTAGCTCTTTGAAACTTGACACAAGAAAGCAGTTTCAAGTTCTATCTTTATGGTTTGTTTGCTGTTGATGTAGCCCTAATCAGAGACTGGCGAAAATCATTTTCATGGAAAAGTGTTGCCAAGCTTCCAAAAAACTGCGAGTTTTCTGAAATCTCAGCAAACATTTTTTCACCCAATCTTGATGATTCTTTCATGTAATGATCAGTACACCAAAACCACTTGGCTGACCAAATTTCGTTCTTCTATGTTAAACCGTTCATTTGCAGTAACCGTTTTCATTTTTAGGTTTCACTCTGTTTTCTCCTATAGGGATACATATATTTGGAACTCTAAATCAAACACGGTTTGTGCTAGCTCTTTGAAACTTGGCACAGAAAGCAGTTTCAAGTTCTATCTCTATGGTTTGTTTGCTGTTGATGTAGCCCGTATCAGAGACTGGTGAAAATCATTTTTATGGAAAAGAGTTGCCAAGCTTCCAAAAAACTACGAGTTGCCTGAAATCTCAGCAAACATTTTTTCACCCAATCTTGATGATTCTTTAATGTAATGATCAGTACACCAAAACCACTTGGCTCACCAAATTTTGTTCTTCTAGGTTAAACCATTCGTTTGCAGTAATCGTTTTCATTTTTAGGTTTCACTCTGTTTTCTCCTATAGGGATACATGTATTTGGAACTCTAAATCAAACACGGTTTGTGCTAGCTCTTTGAAACTTGACACAAAAAAGCAGTTTCAAGTTCTATCTCTATGGTTTGTTTGCTGTTGATGTAGCCCTAAGCAGAGACTGGCGAAAATCACTTTCAAGGGAAAGGGTTGCCAAGCTTCCAAAAAACTACGAGTTGCCTGAAATCTCAGCCAACATTTTATCACCCAATCTTGATGATTCTTTCAGGTAATGATCAGTACACCAAAACCACTTGGCTCAAAAAATTTCGTTCTTCTAGGTTAAACCGTTCGTTTGCAGTAATCGTTTTCATTTTTAAGTTTTACTCTGTTTTCTCCTATAGAGATACATGTATTTGGAACTCTAAATCAAACACGGTTTGTGCAAGCTCTTTGAAACTTGAAACAATAAAGCAGTTTCAAGTTCTATCTCTATGGTTTGTTTGCTGTTGATGTAGCCCTAAGCAGAGACTGGCGAAAATCACTTTCATGGAAAGGGGTTGCCAAGCTTCCAAAAAACTACGAGTTGCCTGAAATCTCAGCAAACATTTTTACACCCAATCTTGATGATTCTTTCAGGTAATGATCAGTACACCAAAACCACTGGGCTCAAAAAATTTCGTTCTTCTAGGTTAAACCGTTCGTTTGCAGTAACCGTTTTTTATTTCAGGTTTCACTCTGTTTTCTCCTATAGAGATACATGTATTTGGAACTCTAAATCAAACACGGATTGTGCTAGCTCTTTGAAACTTGACACAAGAAAGCAGTTTCAAGTTCTATCTCTATGGTTTGTTTGCTGTTGTTGTAGCCCTAAGCAGAGACTGGCGAAAATCACTTTCATGGAAAGGGGTTGCCAAGCTTCTAAAAAACTATGAGTTGCCTGAAATCTCAGCAAACATTTTTTCACCCAATCTTGATGATTCTTTCAGGTAATGATCAGTACAACAAAACCACTTGGCTCACCAAGTTTCGTTCTTCTAGGTTAAACCTTTCGTTTCCAGTAACCGTTTTCATTTTTAGGTTTCACTCTGTTTTCTCCTATAGGGATACATGTATTTTGAACTCTAAATCAAACACGGTTTGTGCTAGCTCTTTGAAACTTGACACAATAAAGCAGTTTCAAGTTCTATCTCTATGGTTTGTTTGCTGTTGATGTAGCCCTAAGCAGAGACTGGCGAAAATCACTTTCATTGAAAAGGGTTGCCAAGCTTCCAAAAAACTATGAGTTGCCTGAAATCTCATCAAACATTTTTTCACCCAATCTTGATGATTCTTTCAGGTAATGATCAGTACACCAAAACCACTTGGCTCACCAAATTTCGTTCTTCTAGGTTAAACCGTTCGTTTGCAGTAACCGTTTTCATTTTTAGGTTTCACTCTGTTTTCTCCTATAGGGATACATGTATTTGGAACTCTAAATCAAACACGGTTTGTGCAAGCTCTTTGAAACTTGACGCAAGAAAGCAGTTTCAAGTTCTATCTCTATGGTTTGTTTGCTGTTGATTTAGCCCTAAGCAGAGACTGGCGAAAATCACTTTCATGGAAAGGGGTTGCCAAGCTTCCAAAAAACTACGAGTTGCCTGAAGTCTCAGCAAACATTTTTTCACCCAATCTTGATGATTCTTTCAGGTAATGATCAGTACACCAAAACCACTTGGCTCACCAAATTTCGTTCTTCTAGGTTAAACCGTTCGTTTGCAGTAACCGTTTTCATTTTTAGGTTTCACTCTGTTTTCTCCAATAGAGATACATGTATTTGGAACTCTAAATAAAACACGGGTTGTGCTACCTCTTTGAAACTTGACACAAGAAAGCAGTTTCAAGTTCTATCTTTATGGTTTGTTTGCTGTTGATGTAGCCCTAAGCAGAGACTGGCGAACATCACTTTCATAAAAAGGGGTTGAAAAGCTTCCAAAATACTACGAGTTGCCTGAAATCTCAGCAAACATTTTTTCACCCAATCTTGATGATTCTTTCAGGTAATGATCAGTACACCAAAACCACTTGGCTCACCAAATTTCGTTCTTCTAGGTTAAACCGTTCGTTTGCAGTAACCGTTTTCATTTTTAGGTTTCACTCGGTTTTCTCCTATAGGGATACATGTATTTGGAACTCTAAATCAAACACGGTTTTTGCTAGCTCTTTGAAACTTGACACAAGAAAGCAGTTTCAAGTTTTATCTCTATGGTTTGTTTGCTGTTGATGTAGCCCTAAGCAGAGACTGGCGAAAATCATTTTCATGGAAAGGGGTTGCCACGCTTCCAAAAAACTACGAGTTGCCTGAAATCTCAGCCAACATTTTTTCACCCAATATTGATGATTCTTTCAGGTAATGATCAGTACACCAAAACCACTTGACTCACCAAATTTCGTTCTTCTAGGTTAAACCGTTCGTTTGCAGTAACCGTTTTCATTTTTAGGTTTCACTTTGTTTTCTCCTATAGGGATACATGTATTTGGAACTCTAAATCAAACACGGTTTGTGCTAGCTCTTTGAAACTTGACACAAGAAAGAAGTTTCAAGTTCTATCTCTATGGTTTGTTTGCTGTTGATGTAGCCCTAAGCAGAGACTGGCGAAAATCACTTTCATGGAAAGGGATTGCCAAGCTTCCAAAAAACTACGAGTTGCCTGAAATCTCAGCAAACATTTTTTCACCCAATCTTGATGATTCTTTCAGGTAATGATCAGTACACCAAAACCACTTGGCTCACCAAATTTCGTTCTTCTAGGTTAAACCGTTCGTTTGCAGTAACCGTTTTCATTTTTAGGTTTCACTCTGTTTTCTCCTATAGGGATACATGTATTTGGAACTCTAAAACAAACACAGTTTGTGCTAGCTCTTTGAAACTTGACACAAGAAAGCAGTTTCAAGTTCTATCTTTATGGTTTGTTTGCTGTTGATGTAGCCCTAATCAGAGACTGGCGAAAATCATTTTCATGGAAAAGTGTTGCCAAGCTTCCAAAAAACTGCGAGTTTTCTGAAATCTCAGCAAACATTTTTTCACCCAATCTTGATGATTCTTTCATGTAATGATCAGTACACCAAAACCACTTGGCTGACCAAATTTCGTTCTTCTATGTTAAACCGTTCATTTGCAGTAACCGTTTTCATTTTTAGGTTTCACTCTGTTTTCTCCTATAGGGATACATATATTTGGAACTCTAAATCAAACACGGTTTGTGCTAGCTCTTTGAAACTTGGCACAGAAAGCAGTTTCAAGTTCTATCTCTATGGTTTGTTTGCTGTTGATGTAGCCCGTATCAGAGACTGGCGAAAATCATTTTTATGGAAAAGAGTTGCCAAGCTTCCAAAAAACTACGAGTTGCCTGAAATCTCAGCAAACATTTTTTCACCCAATCTTGATGATTCTTTAATGTAATGATCAGTACACCAAAACCACTTGGCTCACCAAATTTTGTTCTTCTAGGTTAAACCGTTCGTTTGCAGTAATCGTTTTCATTTTTAGGTTTCACTCTGTTTTCTCCTATAGGGATACATGTATTTGGAACTCTAAATCAAACACGGTTTCTGCTAGCTCTTTGAAACTTGACACAAAAAAGCAGTTTCAAGTTCTATCTCTATGGTTTGTTTGCTGTTGATGTAGCCCTAAGCAGAGACTGGCGAAAATCACTTTCAAGGGAAAGGGTTGCCAAGCTTCCAAAAAACTACGAGTTGCCTGAAATCTCAGCCAACATTTTTTCACCCAATCTTGATGATTCTTTCAGGTAATGATCAGTACACCAAAACCACTTGGCTCAAAAAATTTCGTTCTTCTAGGTTAAACCGTTCGTTTGCAGTAATCGTTTTCATTTTTAAGTTTTACTCTGTTTTCTCCTATAGAGATACATGTATTTGGAACTCTAAATCAAACACGGTTTGTGCAAGCTCTTTGAAACTTGAAACAATAAAGCAGTTTCAAGTTCTATCTCTATGGTTTGTTTGCTGTTGATGTAGCCCTAAGCAGAGACTGGCGAAAATCACTTTCATGGAAAGGTTTTGCCAAGCTTCCAAAAAACTACGAGTTGCCTGAAATCTCAGCAAACATTTTTACACCCAATCTTGATGATTCTTTCAGGTAATGATCAGTACACCAAAACCACTGGGCTCAAAAAATTTCGTTCTTCTAGGTTAAACCGTTCGTTTGCAGTAACCGTTTATTATTTCAGGTTTCACTCTGTTTTCTCCTATAGAGATACATGTATTTGGAACTCTAAATCAAACACGGTTTGTGCTAGCTCTTTGAAACTTGACACAAGAAAGCAGTTTCAAGTTCTATCTCTATGGTTTGTTTGCTGTTGTTGTAGCCCTAAGCAGAGACTGGCGAAAATCACTTTCATGGAAAGGGGTTGCCAAGCTTCTAAAAAACTATGAGTTGCCTGAAATCTCAGCAAACATTTTTTCACCCAATCTTGATGATTCTTTCAGGTAATGATCAGTACAATAAAACCACTTGGCTCACCAAGTTTCGTTCTTCTAGGTTAAACCTTTCGTTTGCAGTAACCGTTTTCATTTTTAGGTTTCACTCTGTTTTCTCCTATAGGGATACATGTATTTTGAACTCTAAATCAAACACGGTTTGTGCTAGCTCTTTGAAACTTGACACAATAAAGCAGTTTCAAGTTCTATCTCTATGGTTTGTTTGCTGTTGATGTAGCCCTAAGCAGAGACGGGCGCAAATTACTTTCATGAAAAGGTGTTGCCAAGCTTCCATAAAACTACGAGTGTCCTGAAATCTCAGCAAACATTTTTTCACCCAATCTTGATGATTCTTTTAGGTAATGATCACTACACCAAAACCACTTGGCTCACCAAATTTCATTCTTCTAGGTTAAACCGTTCGTTTGCAGTAACCGTTTTCATTTTTAGGTTTCACTCTGTTTTCTCCTATAGGGATACATGTATGTGGAACTCTAAATCGAACACGGTTTGTGCTAGCTCTTTGAAACTTGACACAATAAAGCAGTTTCAAGTTGTATCTCTATGGTTTGTTTGCTGTTGATGTAGCCCTAAGCAGAGACTGGCGAAAATCACTTTCATTGAAAAGGGTTGCCAAGCTTCCAAAAAACTATGAGTTGCCTGAAATCTCATCAAACATTTTTTCACCCAATCTTGATGATTCTTTCAGGTAATGATCAGTACACCAAAACCACTTGGCTCACCAAATTTCGTTCTTCTAGGTTAAACCGTTCGTTTGCAGTAACCGTTTTCATTTTTAGGTTTCACTCTGTTTTCTCCTATAGGGATACATGTATTTGGAACTCTAAATCAAACACGGTTTGTGCAAGCTCTTTGAAACTTGACGCAAGAAAGCAGTTTCAAGTTCTATCTCTATGGTTTGTTTGCTGTTGATTTAGCCCTAAGCAGAGACTGGCGAAAATCACTTTCATGGAAAGGGGTTGCCAAGCTTCCAAAAAACTACGAGTTGCCTGAAGTCTCAGCAAACATTTTTTCACCCAATCTTGATGATTCTTTCAGGTAATGATCAGTACACCAAAACCACTTGGCTCACCAAATTTCGTTCTTCTAGGTTAAACCGTTCGTTTGCAGTAACCGTTTACATTTTTAGGTTTCACTCTGTTTTCTCCAATAGAGATACATGTATTTGGAACTCTAAATAAAACACGGGTTGTGCTACCTCTTTGAAACTTGACACAAGAAAGCAGTTTCAAGTTCTATCTTTATGGTTTGTTTGCTGTTGATGTAGCCCTAAGCAGAGACTGGCGAACATCACTTTCATAAAAAGGGGTTGCCAAGCTTCCAAAATACTACGAGTTGCCTGAAATCTCAGCAAACATTTTTTCACCCAATCTTGATGATTCTTTCAGGTAATGATCAGTACACCAAAACCACTTGGCTCACCAAATTTCGTTCTTCTAGGTTAAACCGTTCGTTTGCAGTAACCGTTTTCATTTTTAGGTTTCACTCGGTTTTCTCCTATAGGGATACATGTATTTGGAACTCTAAATCAAACACGGTTTTTGCTAGCTCTTTGAAACTTGACACAAGAAAGCAGTTTCAAGTTTTATCTCTATGGTTTGTTTGCTGTTGATGTAGCCCTAAGCAGAGACTGCGAAAATCATTTTCATGGAAAGGGGTTGCCACGCTTCCAAAAAACTACGAGTTGCCTGAAATCTCAGCCAACATTTTTTCACCCAATATTGATGATTCTTTCAGGTAATGATCAGTACACCAAAACCACTTGACTCACCAAATTTCGTTCTTCTAGGTTAAACCGTTCGTTTGCAGTAACCGTTTTCATTTTTAGGTTTCACTTTGTTTTCTCCTATAGGGATACATGTATTTGGAACTCTAAATCAAACACGGTTTGTGCTAGCTCTTTGAAACTTGACACAAGAAAGAAGTTTCAAGTTCTATCTCTATGGTTTGTTTGCTGTTGATGTAGCCCTAAGCAGAGACTGGCGAAAATCACTTTCATGGAAAGGGATTGCCAAGCTTCCAAAAAAGTACGAGTTGCCTGAAATCTCAGCAAACATTTTTTCACCCAATCTTGATGATTCTTTCAGGTAATGATCAGTACACCAAAACCACTTGGCTCACCAAATTTCGTTCTTCTAGATTAAACCGTTCGTTTGCAGTAACCGTTTTCATTTTTAGGTTTCACTCTGTTTTCTCCTATAGGGATACATGTATTTGGAACTCTAAAACAAACACAGTTTGTGCTAGCTGTTTGAAACTTGACACAAGAAAGCAGTTTCAAGTTCTATCTTTATGGTTTGTTTGCTGTTGATGTAGCCCTAAGCAGAGACTGGCGAAAATCATTTTCATGGAAAAGTGTTGCCAAGCTTCCAAAAAACTGCGAGTTTTCTGAAATCTCAGCAAACATTTTTTCACCCAATCTTGATGATTCTTTCATGTAATGATCAGTACACCAAAACCACTTGGCTGACCAAATTTCGTTCTTCTATGTTAAACCGTTCGTTTGCAGTAACCGTTTTCATTTTTAGGTTTCACTCTTTTTTCTCCTATAGGGATACATATATTTGGAACTCTAAATCAAACACGGTTTGTGCTAGCTCTTTGAAACTTGGCACAAGAAAGCAGTTTCAAGTTCTATCTCTATGGTTTGTTTGCTGTTGATGTAGCCCTAATCAGAGACTGGCGAAAATCATTTTTATGGAAAAGGGTTGCCAAGCTTCCAAAAAACTACGAGACGCCTGAAATCTCAGCAAACATTTTTTCACCCAATCTTGATGATTCTTTAATGTAATGATCAGTACACCAAAACCACTTGGCTCACCAAATTTCGTTCTTCTAGGTTAAACCGTTCGTTTGCAGTAACCGTTTTCATTTTTAGGTTTCACTCTGTTTTCTCCTATAGGGATACATGTATTTGGAACTCTAAATCAAACACGGTTTGTGCTAGCTCTTTGAAACTTGACACAAGAAAGCAGTTTCAAGTTCTATCTCTATGGTTTGTTTGCTGTTGATGTAGCCCTAAGCAGAGACTGGCGAAAATCACTTTCATGGAAAAGGGTAGCCAAGCTTCCAAAAAAACTACGAGTTGCCTGAAATCTCAGCAAACATTTTTTCACCCAATCTTGAT
The DNA here is from genome assembly GCF_052094955.1 of Ictidomys tridecemlineatus. Taxonomy (NCBI): domain Eukaryota; kingdom Metazoa; phylum Chordata; class Mammalia; order Rodentia; family Sciuridae; genus Ictidomys; species Ictidomys tridecemlineatus. The sequence goes on from NW_027522442.1 coordinate 11,647, forward strand.
GATTCTTTCAGGTAATGATCAGTACACCAAAACCACTGGGCTCAAAAAATTTCGTTCTTCTAGGTTAAACCGTTCGTTTGCAGTAACCGTTTTCATTTTTAGGTTTTACTCTGTTTTCTCCTATAGAGATACATGTATTTGGAACTCTAAATCAAACACGGTTTGTGAAAGCTCTTTGAAACTTGACACAATAAAGCAGTTTCAAGTTCTATCTCTATGGTTTGTTTGCAGTTGATGTAGCCCTAAGCAGAGACTGGCGAAAATCACTTTCATGGAAAGGGGTTGCCAAGCTTCCAAAAAACTACGAGTTGCCTGAAATCTCAGCAAACACTTTTTCACCCAATCTTGATGATTCTTTCAGGTAATGATCAGTACACCAAAACCACTTGGCTCACCAAATTTCGTTCTTCTAGGTTATACCGTTCGTTTGCAGTAACCGTTTTTATTTTTAGGTTTCACTCTGTTTTCTCCTATAGGGATACATGTATTTGGAACTCTAATTCAAACACGGTTTGTGCAAGCTCTTTGAAACTTGACGCAAGAAAGCAGTTTCAAGTTCTATCTCTATGGTTTGTTTGCTGTTGATTTAGCCCTAAGCAGAGTCTGGCGAAAATCACTTTCATGGAAAGGGGTTGCCAAGCTTCCAAAAAACTACGAGTTGCCTGAAGTCTCAGCAAACATTTTTTCACCCAATCTTGATGATTCTTTCAGGTAATGATCAGTACACCAAAACCACTTGGCTCACCAAATTTCGTTCTTCTAGGTTAAACCGTTCGTTTGCAGTAACCGTTTTCATTTTTAGGTTTCACTCGGTTTTCTCCAATAGAGATACATGTATTTGGAACTCTAAATAAAACACGGGTTGTGCTAGCTCTTTGAAACTTGACACAAGAAAGCAGATTCAAGTTCTATCTCTATGGTTTGTTTGCTGTTGATGTAGCCCTAAGCAGAGACTGGCGAACATCACTTTCATAAAAAGTAGTTGCCAAGCTTCCAAAAAACTACGAGTTGCCTGAAATCTCAGCAAACATTTTTTCACCCAATCTTGATGATTCTTTCAGGTAATGATCAGTACACCAAAACCACTTGGCTCACCAAATTTCGTTCTTCTAGGTTAAACCGTTCGTTTGCAGTAACCGTTTTCATTTTTAGGTTTCACTCGGTTTTCTCCTATAGGGATACATGTATTTGGAACTCTAAATCAAACACGGTTTTTGCTAGCTCTTTGAAACTTGACACAAGAAAGCAGTTTCAAGTTTTATCTCTATGGATTGTTTGCTGTTGATGTAGCCCTAAGCAGAGACTGGCGAAAATCATTTTCATGGAAAATGGTTGCCACGCTTCCAAAAAACTACGAGTTGCCTGAAATCTCAGCAAACATTTTTTCACCCAATCTTGATGATTCTTTCAGGTAATGATCAGTACAACAAAACCACTTGGCTCACCAAGTTTCGTTCTTCTAGGTTAAACCTTTCGTTTGCAGTAACCGTTTTCATTTTTAGGTTTCACTCTGTTTTCTCCTATAGGGATACATGTATTTTGAACTCTAAATCAAACACGGTTTGTGCTAGCTCTTTGAAACTTGACACAATAAAGCAGTTTCAAGTTCTATCTCTATGGTTTGTTTGCTGTTGATGTAGCCCTAAGCAGAGACGGGCGCAAATTACTTTCATGAAAAGGTGTTGCCAAGCTTCCATAAAACTACGAGTGTCCTGAAATCTCAGCAAAAAATTTTTTCACCCAATCTTGATGATTCTTTTAGGTAATGATCACTACACCAAAACCACTTGGCTCACCAAATTTCATTCTTCTAGGGTAAACCGTTCGTTTGCAGTAACCGTTTTCATTTTTAGGTTTCACTCTGTTTTCTCCTATAGGGATACATGTATGTGAAACTCTAAATCAAACACGGTTTGTGCTAGCTCTTTGAAACTTGACACAATAAAGCAGTTTCAAGTTGTATCTCTATGGTTTGTTTGCTGTTGATGTAGCCCTAAGCAGAGACTGGCGAAAATCACTTTCATTGAAAAGGGTTGCCAAGCTTCCAAAAAACTATGAGTTGCCTGAAATCTCATCAAACATTTTTTCACCCAATCTTGATGATTCTTTCAGGTAATGATCAGTACACCAAAACCACTTGGCTCACCAAATTTCGTTCTTCTAGGTTAAACCGTTCGTTTGCAGTAACCGTTTTCATTTTTAGGTTTCACTCTGTTTTCTCCTATAGGGATACATGTATTTGGAACTCTAAATCAAACACGGTTTGTGCAAGCTCTTTGAAACTTGACGCAAGAAAGCAGTTTCAAGTTCTATCTCTATGGTTTGTTTGCTGTTGATTTAGCCCTAAGCAGAGACTGGCGAAAATCACTTTCATGGAAAGGGGTTGCCAAGCTTCCAAAAAACTACGAGTTGCCTGAAGTCTCAGCAAACATTTTTTCACCCAATCTTGATGATTCTTTCAGGTAATGATCAGTACACCAAAACCACTTGGCTCACCAAATTTCGTTCTTCTAGGTTAAACCGTTCGTTTGCAGTAACCGTTTTCATTTTTAGGTTTCACTCGGTTTTCTCCTATAGGGATACATGTATTTGGAACTCTAAATCAAACACGGTTTTTGCTAGCTCTTTGAAACTTGACACAAGAAAGCAGTTTCAAGTTTTATCTCTATGGTTTGTTTGCTGTTGATGTAGCCCTAAGCAGAGACTGCGAAAATCATTTTCATGGAAAGGGGTTGCCACGCTTCCAAAAAACTACGAGTTGCCTGAAATCTCAGCCAACATTTTTTCACCCAATATTGATGATTCTTTCAGGTAATGATCAGTACACCAAAACCACTTGACTCACCAAATTTCGTTCTTCTAGGTTAAACCGTTCGTTTGCAGTAACCGTTTTCATTTTTAGGTTTCACTCTGTTTTCTCCTATAGGGATACATGTATTTCTAACTCTAAATCAAACACGGTTTGTGCTAGCTCTTTGAAACTTGACAAAATAACGCAGTTTCAAGTTCTATCTCTATAGTTTTTTTGCTGTTGATGTATCCCTAAGCAGAGACTGGCGAAAATCACTTTCATTTAAAGGGGTTGCCAAGCTTCCAAAAAACTACGAGTTGCCTGAAATCTCAGCAAACATTTTTTCACCCAATCTTGATGATTCTTTCAGGTAATGATCAGTACACCAAAACCACTTGGCTCACCAAATTTCGTTCTTTTAGTTTAATCCGTTCGTTTGCAGTAACCGTTTTCATTTTTAGGTTTCACTCTGTTTTCTTCTATAGGGATACATGTATTTGAAACTCTAAATCAAACACGGTTTGTGCTAGCTCTTTGAAACTTGACACAATAAAGCAGTTTCAAGTTCTATTTTTATGGTTTATTTGCTGTTGATGTAGCCCTAAGCAGAGATTGGCGAAAATCACTTTTATAAAAAGGGGTTGCCAAGCTTCCAAAAAACTACGAGTTGCATGAAATCTCAGCAAACATTTTTTCACCCAATCTTGATGATTCTTTAAGGTAATGATTAGTACACCAAAACCACTTGGTTCACCAAATTTCATTCTTCTAGGTTAAACCGTTCGTTTGCAGTAACCATTTTCATTTTTAGGTTTCAATCTGTTTTCTCCTATAGAAATACATGTATTTGGAACTCTAAATCAAACACGGTTTGTGCTAGCTCTTTGAAACATGACACAATAAAGCAGTTTCAAGTTCTATCTCTATGGTTTTTTTGCTGTTGATGTAGCCCTAAGCAGAGACTGGCGAAAATCACTTTCATTTAAAGGGGTTGCCAAGCTTCCAAAAAACTACAAGTTTCCTGAAATCTCAGCAAACATTTTTTCACCCAATTTTGATGATTCTTTCTGGTAATGATCAGTACACCAAAACCACTTGGCTCACCAAATTTCGTTCTTCTGGGTTAAACCGTTCATTTGCAGTAACCATTTTCATTTTAGGTTTCACTCTGTTTTCTCCTATAGGGATACATGTATTTGGAACTCTAAATCAAACACGGTTTTTGCTAGCTCTTTGAAACTTGACACAAGAAAGCAGTTTCAAGTTCTATCTCTGTGGTTTGTTTTCTGTTGATGTAGCCCTAAGCAGAGACTGGAGAAAATCACTTTCATGGAAAGGGGTTGCCAAGCTTCCAAAAAACTACGATTTGCCTGAAATATCAGCAAACATTTTTTCACCCAATCTTGATGATTCTTTCAGGTAATGATCAGTACACCAAAACCACTTGGCTCACCAAATTTCGTTCTTCTCGGTTAAACCGTTCGTTTGCAGTAACCGTTTTCATTTTTTGGTTTCACTCTGTTTTCTCCTATAGGGATACATGTATTTGGAACTCTAAATCAAACACGGTTTGTGCTAGCTCTTTGAAACTTGACACAAGAAAGCAGTTTGAAGTTCTATCTCTATGGTTTGTTTGCTGTTGATGTAGCCCTAAGCAAAGACTGGCGAAAATCACTTTCATGGCAAGGGGTTGCCAAGCTTTGAAAAAACTACGAGTTGCCTGAAATCTCAGCAAACATTTTTTCACCCAATCTTGATGATTCTTTCAGGTAATGATCAGTACACCAAAACCACATGGCTCACCAAGTTTCATTTTTCTAGGTTAAACCGTTCGTTTGCAGTAATCGTTTTCATTTTTAGGTTTCACTCTGTTTTCTCCTATACGGATACATGTATTTGGAACTCTAAATCAAACACGGTTTGTGCTAGCTCTTTGAAACTTAACACAATAAAGCAGTTTCAAGTTCTATCTCTATGGTTTGTTTGCTGTTGATGTAGCCCTAAGCAGAGACTGTCGAAAATCACTTTCATGGAAAGGGGTTTCCAAGCTTCCAAAAAACTACGAGTTTCCTGAAATCTCAGCAAACATTTTTTCACCCAATCTTGATGATTCTTTCAGGTAATGATCAGTACACCAAAACCACTTGTCTCACCAAATTTCGTTCTTCTAGGTTAAACCGTTCATTTGCAGTAACCGTTTTCATTTTTAGGTTTCACTCTGTTTTCTCCTATAGGGATACATGTATTTGGAACTCTAAATCAAACACGGTTTGTGGTAGCTCTTTGAAACTTGACACAATAAAGCAGTTTCAAGTTCTATCTCTTTGGTTTTTTTGCTGTTGATGTAGCCCTAAGCAGAGACTGGCGAAAATAACTTTAATGGAAAGGGGTTGCCAAGCTTCCAAAAAACTTCGAGTTGCCTGAAATCTCAGCAAACATTTTTTCACCCAATCTAGAAGATTCTTTCACGTAATGATCAGTACACCAAAACCACTTGGCTCACCAAATTTTGTTCTTCTAGGTTAAACCGTTCGTTTGCAGTAACCGTTTTCATTTTTAGGTTTCACTCTTTTTTCTCCTATAGGGATACATGTATTTGGAACTCTAAATCAAACACGGTTTGTGCTAGCTCTTTGAAACTTGACACAAGAAAGCAGTTTCAAGTTCTATCTCTATGGTTTGTTTGCTGTTGATGTAGCCCTAAGCAGAGACTGGCAAAAATCACTTTCATGGAAAGGGGTTGCCAAGCTTCCAAAAAACTACGAGTTGCCTGAAATCTCAGCAAACATTTTTTTCACCCAATCTTGATGATTCTTTCAGGTAATGATCAGTACACCAAATCCACTTGGCTCACCAAATTTCGTTCTTCTAGGTTTAACCGTTCATTTGCAGTAACCGTTTTCATTTTTAGGTTTCACTCTGTTTTCTCCTATAGGGATACATGTATTTGGAAATCTAACTAAAACACGGTTTGTGCTAGCTCTTTGAAACTTGACACAATAAAGCAGTTTCAAGTTCTATCTATATGGTTTGTTTGCTGTTGATGTAGCCCTAAGCAGAGACTGGTGAAAATCACTTTCATGGAAAGGGGTTTCCAAGCTTCCAAAAAACTACAAGTTTCCTGAAATCTCAGCAAACATTTTTTCACCCAATTTTGATGATTCTTTCAGGTAATGATCAGTACACCAAAACCACTTGGCTCACCAAATTTCGTTCTTCTAGGTTAAACAGTTCATTTGCAGTAACCGTTTTCTTTTTAGGTTTCACTCTGTTTTCTCCAATAGGGATACATGTATTTGGAACTCTAAATCAAACACAGTTTTCGCTAGCTCTTTGAAACTTGACACAAGAAAGCAGTTTCAAGTTCTATCTCTGTGGTTTGTTTTCTGTTGATGTAGCCCTAAGCAGATACTGGAGAAAATCACTTTCATTTAAAGAGGTTGCCAAGCTTCCAAAAAACTACGATTTGCCTGAAATCTCAGCAAACATTTTTTCACCCAATCTTGATGATTCTTTCAGGTAATGATCAGTACACCAAAACCACTTGGCTCACCAAATTTCGTTCTTCTCGGTTAAACCGTTCCTTTGCAGTAACCGTTTTCATTTTTAGGTTTCACTCTGTTTTCTCCTATACGGATACATGTATTTGGAACTCTAAATCAAACACGGTTTGTGGTAGCTCTTTGAAACTTGACACAATAAAGCAGGTTCGAGTTCTATCTCTATGGTTTTTTTGCTGTTGATGTAGCCCTAAGCAGAGACTGGCGAAAATCACTTTCATTTAAAGGGGTTGCCAAGCTTCCAAAAAACTACGAGTTGCCTGAAATCTCAGCAAACATTTTTCCATCCAATCTTGATGATTCTTTCAGGTAATGATCAGTACACCAAAACCACTTGGCTCACCAAATTTCGTTCTTCTAGGTTAATCCGTTCGTTTGCAGTAACCGTTTTCATTTTTAGGTTTCACTCTGTTTTCTCCTATAGGGATACATTCATTTTGAATTCTAAATCAAACACGGTTTGTTCTAGCTCTTTGAAACTTGACACAATAAAGCAGTTGCAAGTTCTCTCTCTATGGTTTGTTTGCTGTTGATGTAGCGCTAAGCATAGACTGGCGAAAATCACTTTCATTTAAAGGTGTTGCCAAGCTTCCTAAAAACTACAAGTTTCCTGAAATCTCAGCAAACATTTTTTTACCCAATCTTGATGATTCTTTCAGGTAATGATCAGTACACCAAAACGACTTGGCTCACCAAATTTCGTTCTTCTAGGTTAAACCGTTCGTTTGCAGTAACCGTTTTCATTTTTAGGTTTCACTCTGCTTTCTCCTACAGGGATACATGTATTTGGAACTCTAAATCAAACACGGTTTGTGCTAGCTCTTTGAAACTTGACACAAGAAAGCAGTTTCAAGTTCTATCTCTGTGGTTTGTTTTCTGTTGATGTAGCCCTAAGCAGAGACTGGCGAAAATCACTTTCATGGAAAGGGGTTGCCAAGCTTCCAAAAAAGTACGAATTGCCTGAAATCTCAGCAAACATTTTTTCACCCTATCTTGATGATTCTTTCAGGTAATGATCAGTACACCAAAACCACTTGGCTCGCCAAATTTCGTTCTTCTAGGTTAAACCGTTCGTTAGAAGTAACCGTTTCCATTTTTAGGTTTCACTCTGTTTTCTCCTATAGGGATACATGTATTTGGAACTCTAAATCAAACACGGTTTGTGCTAGCTCTTTGAAACTTGACACAATAAAGCAGTTTCAAGTTCTATCTCTATGGTTTGTTTGCTGTTGATGTAGCCCTCCCTGAGCAGAGGCTGGCGAAAATCACTTTCATGGAAAGGGGTTGCCAAGCTTCCAAAAAACTACGAGTTGCCTGAAATCTCAGGAAACATTTTTTCACCCAATCTTGATGATTTTTTCAGGTAATGATCAGTAAATCAAAACCACTTGGCTCACCAAGTTTCATTCTTCTAGGTTAAACCGTTCGTTTGCAGTAACCGTTTTCATTTTTAGGTTTTACACTGTTTTCTCCTATACGGATACATGTATTTGCAACTCTAAATCAAACACGGTTTGTGCTAGCTCTTTGAAACTTGACACAATAAAGCAGTTTCAAGTTCTATTTCTATGGTTTTTTTGCTGTTGATGTAGCCCTAAGCAGAGACTGGCTAAAATCACTTTAATGGAAAGGGGTTGCCAAGCTTCCAAAAAACTACGAGTTGCCTGAAATCTCAGCAAACATTTTTTCACCCAATCTTGATGATTCTTTCAGGTAATAATCAGTACACCAAAACCACTTGGCTCACCAAATTTTGTATTTCTAGGTTAAACCATTCGTTTGCTGTAACCGTTTTCATTTTTAAGTTTCACTCTGTTTTCTCCTATAGGGATACATGTATTTGGAACTCTAAATCAAACACGGTTTGTGCTAGCTCTTTGAAATTTGACAAAATAAAGCAGTTTCAAGTTCTATCTCTATGGTTTGTTTGCTGTTGATGTAGCCCTAAGCAGAGACTGGCGAAAATCACTTTCATTTAAAGGGGTTGCCAAGCTTCAAAAAAACTACGAGTTTCCTGAAATCTCAGCAAACATTTTTCCATCCAATCTTGATGATTCTTTCAGGTAATGATCAGTACACCAAAACCACTTGGCTCACCAAATTTCGTTTTCTAGGTTAATCCGTTCGTTTGCAGTAACCGTTTTCATTTTTAGGTTTCACTCTGTTTTCTCCTATAGGGATACATGTATTTGGAACTCTAAATCAAACACGGTTTGTGCTAGCTCTTTGAAACTTGACAAAATAAAGCAGTTTCAAGTTCTATTTTTATGGTTTGTTTGCTGTTGATGTAGCCCTAAGCAGAGACTGGCGAAAATCACTTTCATGGAAAGGGTTTGCCAAGCTTCCAAAAAACTACGAGTTGCCTGAAATCTCAGCAAACATTTTTTCACCTAATCTTGATGATTCTTTAAGGTAATGATTAGTACACCAAAACCACTTGGTTCACCAAATTTCATTCTTCTAGGTTATACCGTTCGTTTGCAGTAACCGTTTTCATTTTTAGGTTTCAATCTGTTTTCTCCTATAGGGATACATGTATTTGGAACTCTAAATCAAACACGGTTTGTGCTAGCTCTTTGAAACTTGACACAATAAAGCAGTTTCAAGTTCTATCTCTATGTTTTTTTTGCTGTTGATGTAGCCCTAAGCAGAGACTGGCAAAAATCACTTTCATGGAAAGGGGTTGCCAAGCTTCCAAAAAACTACGAGTTGCCTGAAATCTCAGCAAACATTTTTCCATCCAATCTTGATGATTCTTTCAGGTAATGATCAGTACACCAAAACCACTTGGCTCACCAAATTTCGTTTTCTAGGTTAATCCGTTCGTTTGCAGTAACCGTTTTCATTTTTAGGTTTCAATCTGTTTTCTCCTATAGTGATACATGTATTTGGAACTCTAAATCAAACACGGTTTGTGCTAGCTCTTTGAAACTTGACACAATAAAGCAGTTTCAAGTTCTATATGTTTTTTTTGCTGTTGATGTAGCCCTAAGCAGATACTGGAGAAAATCACTTTCATGGAAAGGGGTTGCCAAGCTTCCAAAAAACTACAAGTTTCCTGAAATCTCAGCAAACATTTTTTCACCCAATCTTGATGATTCTTTCAGGTAATGATCAGTACACCAAATCCACTGGGCTCACCAAATTTCGTTCTTCTAGGTTAAACCGTTCGTTTGCAGTAACCGTTTTCATTTTTAGGTTTCACTCTGCTTTCTCCTATAGGGATACATGTATTTGGAACTCTAAATCAAACACGGTTTGTGCTAGCTCTTTGAAACTTGACACAAGAAAGCAGATTCAAGTTCTATCTCTGTGGTTTGTTTTCTGTTGATGTAGCCCTAAGCAGAGACTGGCGAAAATCACTTTCATGGAAAGGGGTTGCCAAGCTTCCAAAAAACTACGATTTGCCTGAAATCTCAGCAAACATTTTTTCACCCAATCTTGATGATTCTTTCAGGTAATGATCAGTACACCAAAACCACTTGGCTCACCAAATTTCGTTATTCTAGGTTAAACCGTTGGTTTGCAGTAACCGTTTTCATTTTTAGGTTTCACTCTGTTTTCTCCTATATGGATACATGTATTTTGAACTCTAAATCAAACACGGTTTGTGGTAGCTCTTTGAAACTTGGCACAATAAAGCAGTTTCGAGTTCTATCTGTATGGTTTTTTTGCTGTTGATGTAGCCCTAAGCAGAGACTGGCGAAAATCAATTTCATTTAAAGGGGTTGCCAAGCTTCCAAAAAACTAAGAGTTCCCTGAAATCTCAGCAAACATTTTTTCACCCAATCTTGATGATTCTTTCAGGTAATGATCAGTACACCAAAACCACTTGGCTCACCAAATTTCGTTCTTCTAGGTTAAACCGTTCGTTGGCAGTAACCGTTTTCATTTTTAGGTTTCACTCTGTTTTCTCCTATAGGGATACATTTATTTGGAATTCTGAATCAAACACGGTTTGTGCTAGCTCTTTGAAACTTGACACAATAAAGCAGTTGCAAGTTCTCTCTCTATGGTTTTTTTGCTGTTGATGTAGCGCTAAGCAGAGACTGGCGAAAATCACTTTCATTTAAAGGTGTTGCCAAGCTTCCAAATGACTACACGTTGCCTGAAATCTCAGCAAACATTTTTTCACCCAATCTTGAAGATTCTTTCAGGTAATGATCAGTACACCAAAACCACTTGGCCCACCAAATTTCGTTCTTCTAGGTTAAACCGTTCGTTTGCAGTAACCGTTTCCATTTTTAGGTTTCACTCTGTTTTCTCCTATAGGGATACATGTATTTGGAACTCTAAATCAAACACGGTTTGTGCTAGCTCTTTGAAACTTGACAAAATAAAGCAGTTTCAAGTTCTATCTCTATGGTTTGTTTGCTGTTGATGTAGCCCTAAGCAGAGACTGGCGAAAATCACTTTCATTTAAAGGGGTTGCCAAGCTTCCAAAAAACTACGAGTTTCCTGAAATCTCAGCAAACATTTTTTCATCCAATCTTGATGATTCTTTCAGGTAATGATCAGTACACCAAAACCACTTGGCTCACCAAATTTCGTTCTTCTAGGTTAATCCGTTCGTTTGCAGTAACCGTTTTCATTTTTAGGTTTCACTCTGTTTTCTCCTATAGGGATACATGTATTTGGAACTCTAAATCAAACACGGTTTGTGCTAGCTCTTTGAAACTTGACACAATAAAGCAGTTTCAAGTTCTATCTCTATGGTTTGTTTGCTGTTGATGTAGCCCTAAGCAGAGACTGGCGAACATCACTTTCATAAAAAGGGGTTGCCAAGCTTCCAAAATACTACGAGTTGCCTGAAATCTCAGCAAACATTTTTTCACCCAATCTTGATGATTCTTTCAGGTAATGATCAGTACACCAAAACCACTTGGCTCACCAAATTTCGTTCTTCTAGGTTAAACCGTTCGTTTGCAGTAACCGTTTTCATTTTTAGGTTTCACTCGGTTTTCTCCTATAGGGATACATGTATTTGGAACTCTAAATCAAACACGGTTTTTGCTAGCTCTTTGAAACTTGACACAAGAAAGCAGTTTCAAGTTTTATCTCTATGGTTTGTTTGCTGTTGATGTAGCCCTAAGCAGAGACTGGCGAAAATCATTTTCATGGAAAGGGGTTGCCACGCTTCCAAAAAACTACGAGTTGCCTGAAATCTCAGCCAACATTTTTTCACCCAATATTGATGATTCTTTCAGGTAATGATCAGTACACCAAAACCACTTGACTCACCAAATTTCGTTCTTCTAGGTTAAACCGTTCGTTTGCAGTAACCGTTTTCATTTTTAGGTTTCACTTTGTTTTCTCCTATAGGGATACATGTATTTGGAACTCTAAATCAAACACGGTTTGTGCTAGCTCTTTGAAACTTGACACAAGAAAGAAGTTTCAAGTTCTATCTCTATGGTTTGTTTGCTGTTGATGTAGCCCTAAGCAGAGACTGGCGAAAATCACTTTCATGGAAAGGGATTGCCAAGCTTCCAAAAAACTACGAGTTGCCTGAAATCTCAGCAAACATTTTTTCACCCAATCTTGATGATTCTTTCAGGTAATGATCAGTACACCAAAACCACTTGGCTCACCAAATTTCGTTCTTCTAGATTAAACCGTTCGTTTGCAGTAACCGTTTTCATTTTTAGGTTTCACTCGGTTTTCCTCCTATAGGGATACATGTATTTGGAACTCTAAACAAACACAGTTTTTGCTAGCTCTTGAAACTTGACACAAGAAAGCAGTTTCAAGTTCTATCTTTATGGTTTGTTTGCTGTTGATGTAGCCCTAAGCAGAGACTGGCGAAAATCATTTTCATGGAAAAGTGTTGCCAAGCTTCCAAAAAACTGCGAGTTTTCTGAAATCTCAGCAAACATTTTTTCACCCAATCTTGATGATTCTTTCAGGTAATGATCAGTACACCAAAACCACTTGGCTGACCAAATTTCGTTCTTCTATGTTAAACCGTTCGTTTGCAGTAACCGTTTTCAATTTTAGGTTTCACTCTGTTTTCTCCTATAGGGATACATATATTTTGAACTCTAAATCAAACACGGTTTGTGCTAGCTCTTTGAAACTTGGCACAAGAAAGCAGTTTCAAGTTCTATCTCTATGGTTTGTTTGCTGTTGATGTAGCCCTAATCAGAGACTGGCGAAAATCATTTTTATGGAAAAGGGTTGCCAAGCTTCCAAAAAACTACGAGTTGCCTGAAATCTCAGCAAACATTTTTTCACCCAATCTTGATGATTCTTTAATGTAATGATCAGTACACCAAAACCACTTGGCTCACCAAATTTCGTTCTTCTAGGTTTAACCGTTCGTTTGCAGTAACCGTTTTCATTTTTAGGTTTCACTCTGTTTTCTCCTATAGGGATACATGTATTTGGAACTCTAAATCAAACACGGTTTGTGCTAGCTCTTTGAAACTTGACACAAAAAGCAGTTTCAAGTTCTATCTCTATGGTTTGTTGGCTGTTGATGTAGCCCTAAGCAGAGACTGGCGACAATCACTTTCAAGGGAAAGTTTTGCCAAGCTTCCAAAAAACTACGAGTTGCCTGAAATCTCAGCCAACATTTTTTCACCCAATCTTGATGATTCTTTCAGGTAATGATCAGCACACCAAAACCACTTGGCTCAAAAAATTTCGTTCTTCTAGGTTAAACCGTTCGTTTGCAGTAATCGTTTTCATTTTAAGTTTTACTCTGTTTTCTCCTATAGAGATACATGTATTTGGAACTCTAAATCAAACACGGTTTGTGCAAGCTCTTTGAAACTTGAAACAATAAAGCAGTTTCAAGTTCTATCTCTATGGTTTGTTTGCTGTTGATGTAGCCCTAAGCAGAGACTGGCGAAAATCACTTTCATGGAAAGGGGTTGCCAAGCTTCCAAAAAACTACGAGTTGCCTGAAATCTCAGCAAACATTTTTACACCCAATCTTGATGATTCTTTCAGGTAATAATCAGTACACCAAAACCACTGGGCTCAAAAAATTTCGTTCTTCTAGGTTAAACCGTTCGTTTGCAGTAACCGTTTTTTATTTCAGGTTTCACTCTGTTTTCTCCTATAGAGATACATGTATTTGGAACTCTAAATCAAACACGGTTGTGCTAGCTCTTTGAAACTTGACACAAGAATGCAGTTTCAAGTTCTATCTCTATGGTTTGTTTGCTGTTGTTGTAGCCCTAAGCAGAGACTGGCGAAAATCACTTTCATGGAAAGGGGTTGCCAAGCTTCTAAAAAACTATGAGTTGCCTGAAATCTCAGCAAACATTTTTTCACCCAATCTTGATGATTCTTTCAGGTAATGATCAGTACAACAAAACCACTTGGCTCACCAAGTTTCGTTCTTCTAGGTTAAACCTTTCGTTTGCAGTAACCGTTTTCATTTTTAGGTTTCACTCTGTTTTCTCCTATAGGGATACATGTATTTTGAACTCTAAATCAAACACGGTTTGTGCTAGCTCTTTGAAACTTGACACAATAAAGCACTTTCAAGTTCTATCTCTATGGATTGTTTGCTGTTGATGTAGCCCTAATCAGAGACTGGCGAAAATCATTTTTATGGAAAAGGGTTGCCAAGCTTCCAAAAAACTACGAGACGCCTGAAATCTCAGCAAACATTTTTTCACCCAATCTTGATGATTCTTTCAGGTAATGATCAGTACACCAAAACCACTTGGCTCACCAAATTTCGTTCTTCTAGGTTAAAGCGTTCGTTTGCAGTAACCGTTTTCATTTTTAGGTTTCACTCTGTTTTCTCCTATAGGGATACATGTATTTGGAACTCTAAATCAAACACGGTTTGTGCTAGCTCTTTGAAACTTGACACAAGAAAGCAGTTTCAAGTTCTATCTCTATGGTTTGTTTGCTGTTGATGTAGCCCTAAGCAGAGACTGGCGAAAATCACTTTCATGGAAAAGGGTAGCCAAGCTTCCAAAAAAACTACGAGTTGCCTGAAATCTCAGCAAACATTTTTCACCCAATCTTGATGATTCTTTCAGGTAATGATCAGTACACCAAAACCACTGGGCTCAAAAAATTTCGTTCTTCTATGTTAAACCGTTCGTTTGCAGTAACCGTTTTCATTTTTAGGTTTTACTCTGTTTTCTCCTATAGAGATACATGTATTTGGAACTCTAAATCAAACACGGTTTGTGAAAGCTCTTTGAAACTTGACACAATAAAGCAGTTTCAAGTTCTATCTCTATGGTTTGTTTGCAGTTGATGTAGCCCTAAGCAGAGACTGGCGAAAATCACTTTCATGGAAAGGGGTTGCCAAGCTTCCAAAAAACTACGAGTTGCCTGAAATCTCAGCAAACACTTTTTCACCCAATCTTGATGATTCTTTCAGGTAATGATCAGTACACCAAAACCACTTGGCTCACCAAATTTCGTTCTTCTAGGTTATACCGTTCGTTTGCAGTAACCGTTTTTATTTTTAGGTTTCACTCTGTTTTCTCCTATAGGGATACATGTATTTGGAACTCTAATTCAAACACGGTTTGTGCAAGCTCTTTGAAACTTGACGCAAGAAAGCAGTTTCAAGTTCTATCTCTATGGTTTGTTTGCTGTTGATTTAGCCCTAAGCAGAGTCTGGCGAAAATCACTTTCATGGAAAGGGGTTGCCAAGCTTCCAAAAAACTACGAGTTGCCTGAAGTCTCAGCAAACATTTTTTCACCCAATCTTGATGATTCTTTCAGGTAATGATCAGTACACCAAAACCACTTGGCTCACCAAATTTCGTTCTTCTAGGTTAAACCGTTCGTTTGCAGTAACCGTTTTCATTTTTAGGTTTCACTCGGTTTTCTCCAATAGAGATACATGTATTTGGAACTCTAAATAAAACACGGGTTGTGCTAGCTCTTTGAAACTTGACACAAGAAAGCAGATTCAAGTTCTATCTCTATGGTTTGTTTGCTGTTGATGTAGCCCTAAGCAGAGACTGGCGAACATCACTTTCATAAAAAGTAGTTGCCAAGCTTCCAAAAAACTACGAGTTGCCTGAAATCTCAGCAAACATTTTTTCACCCAATCTTGATGATTCTTTCAGGTAATGATCAGTACACCAAAACCACTTGGCTCACCAAATTTCGTTCTTCTAGGTTAAACCGTTCGTTTGCAGTAACCGTTTTCATTTTTAGGTTTCACTCGGTTTTCTCCTATAGGGATACATGTATTTGGAACTCTAAATCAAACACGGTTTTTTGCTAGCTCTTTGAAACTTGACACAAGAAAGCAGTTTCAAGTTTTATCTCTATGGTTTGTTTGCTGTTGATGTAGCCCTAAGCAGAGACTGGCGAAAATCATTTTCATGGAAAATGGTTGCCACGCTTCCAAAAAACTACGAGTTGCCTGAAATCTCAGCAAACATTTTTCACCCAATCTTGATGATTCTTTCAGGTAATGATCAGTACACGAAAACCACTTGGCTCACCAAATTTCGTTCTTCTAGGTTAAACCGTTCATTTGCAGTAACCGTTTTCATTTTTAGGTTTCACTTTGTTTTCTCCTATAGGGATACATGTATTTGGAACTCTAAATCAAACACGGTTTGTGCTAGCTCTTTGAAACTTGACACAAGAAAGAAGTTTCAAGTTCTATCTCTATGGTTTGTTTGCTGTTGATGTAGCCCTAAGCAGAGACTGGCGAAAATCACTTTCATGGAAAGGGATTGCCAAGCTTCCAAAAAACTACGAGTTGCCTGAAATCTCAGTAAACAGTTTTTCACCCAATCTTGATGATTCTTTCAGGTAATGATCAGTACACCAAAACCACTTGGCTCACCAAATTTCGTTCTTCTAGGTTAAACCGTTCGTTTGCAGTAACCGTTTTCATTTTTAGGTTTCACTCTGTTTTCCTCCTATAGGGATACATGTATTTGGAACTCTAAAAACAAACACAGTTTGTGCTAGCTCTTTGAAACTTGACACAAGAAAGCAGTTTCAAGTTCTATCTTTATGGTTTGTTTGCTGTTGATGTAGCCATAATCAGAGACTGGCGAAAATCATTTTCATGGAAAAGTGTTGCCAAGCTTCCAAAAAACTGCGAGTTTTCTGAAATCTCAGCAAACATTTTTTCACCCAATCTTGATGATTCTTTCATGTAATGATCAGTACACCAAAACCACTTGGCTCACCAAATTTCGTTCTTCTAGGTTAAACCGTTCGTTTGCAGTAACCGTTTTCATTTTTAGGTTTCACTCTGTTTTCTCCTATAGGCATACATATATTTGGAACTCTAAATCAAACACGGTTTGTGCTAGCTCTTTGAAACTTGGCACAGAAGCAGTTTCAAGTTCTATCTCTATGGTTTGTTTGCTGTTGATGTAGCCCTAATCAGAGACTGGCGAAAATCATTTTTATGGAAAAAGGGTTGCCAAGCTTCCAAAAAACTACGAGTTGCCTGAAATCTCAGCAAACATTTTTCACCCAATCTTGATGATTCTTTAATGTAATGATCAGTACACCAAAACCACTTGGCACACCAAATTTTGTTCTTCTAGGTTAAACCGTTCGTTTGCAGTAATCGTTTTCATTTTTAGGTTTCACTCTGTTTCTCCTATAGGGATACATGTATTTGGAACTCTAAATCAAACACGGTTTGTGCTAGCTCTTTGAAACTTGACACAATAAAGCAGTTTCAAGTTCTATCTCTATGGTTTGTTTGCTGTTTATGTAGCCCTAAGCAGAGACTGGCGAAAATCACTTTCATGGAAAGGGGTTGCCAAGCTTCCAAAAACTACGAGTTGCCTGAAATCTCAGAAAACATTTTTTCACCCAATCTTGATGATTCTTTCAGGTAATGATCAGTACACCAAAACCACTTGGCTCACCAAATTTCGTTCTTCTAGATTAAACTGTTCGTTTGCAGTAACCGTTTCATTTTTAGGTTTTACTCTGTTTTCTCCTATAGAGATACATGTATTTGGAACTCTAAATCAAACACGGTTGTGAAAGCTCTTTGAAACTTGACACAATAAAGCAGTTTCAAGTTCTATCTCTATGGTTTGTTTGCAGTTGATGTAGCCCTAAGCAGAGACTGGCGAAAATCACTTTCATGGAAAGAGGTAGCCAAGCTTCCAAAAACTACGAGTTGCCTGAAATCTCAGCAAACACTTTTTCACCCAATCTTGATGATTCTTTCAGGTAATGATCAGTACACCAAAACCACTTGGCTCACCAAATTTCGTTCTTCTAGTTTAAACCGTTCGTTTGCAGTAACCGTTTTTATTTTTAGGTTTCACTCTGTTTTTCTCCTATAGGGATACTGTATTTGGAACTCTAATTCAAACACGGTTTGTGCAAGCTCTTTGAAACTTGACGCAAGAAAGCAGTTTCAAGTTCTATCTCTATGGTTTGTTTGCTGTTGATTTAGCCCTAAGCAGAGTCTGGCGAAAATCACTTTCATGGAAAGGGGTTGCCAAGCTTCCAAAAAACTACGAGTTGCCTGAAGTCTCAGCAAACATTTTTTCACCCAATCTTGATGATTCTTTCAGGTAATGATCAGTACACCAAAACCACTTGGCTCACCAAATTTCGTTCTTCTAGGTTAAACCGTTCGTTTGCAGTAACCGTTTTCTTTTTTAGGTTTCACTCGGTTTTCTCCAATAGAGATACATGTATTTGGAACTCTAAATAAAACACGGGTTGTGCTAGCTCTTTGAAACTTGACACAAGAAAGCAGATTCAAAGTTCTATCTCTATGGTTTGTTTGCTGTTGATGTAGCCCTAAGCAGAGACTGGCGAACATCACTTTCATAAAAAGTAGTTGCCAAGCTTTCAAAAAACTACGAGTTGCCTGAAATCTCAGCAAACATTTTTTCACCCAATCTTGATGATTCTTTCAGGTAATGATCAGTACACCAAAACCACTTGGCTCACCAAATTTCGTTCTTCTAGGTTAAACCGTTCGTTTGCAGTAACCGTTTTCATTTTTAGGTTTCACTCGGTTTTCTCCTATAGGGACACATGTATTTGGAACTCTAAATCAAACACGGTTTTTGCTAGCTCTTTGAAACTTGACACAAGAAAGCAGTTTCAAGTTTTATCTCTATGGTTTGTTTGCTGTTGATGTAGCCCTAAGCAGAGACTGGCGAAAATCATTTTCATGGAAAATGGTTGCCACGCTTCCAAAAAACTACGAGTTGCCTGAAATCTCAGCAAACATTTTTTCACCCAATCTTGATGATTCTTTCAGGTAATGATCAGTACACCAAAACCACTTGGCTCACCAAATTTCGTTCTTCTAGGTTAAACCGTTCGTTTGCAGTAACCGTTTTCATTTTTAGGTTTCACTTTGTTTTCTCCTATAGGGATACATGTATTTGGAACTCTAAATCAAACACGGTTTGTGCTAGCTCTTTGAAATTTGACACAAGAAAGAAGTTTCAAGTTCTATCTCTATGGTTTGTTTGCTGTTGATGTAGCCCTAAGCAGAGACTGGCGAAAATCACTTTCATGGAAAGGGATTGCCAAGCTTCCAAAAAAATACGAGTTGCCTGAAATCTCAGCAAACATTTTTTCACCCAATCTTGATGATTCTTTCAGGTAATGATCAGTACACCAAAACCACTTGGCTCACCAAATTTCGTTCTTCTAGATTAAACCGTTCGTTTGCAGTAACCGTTTTCATTTTTAGGTTTCACTCTGTTTTCTCCTATAGGGATACATGTATTTGGAACTCTAAAACAAACACAGTTTGTGCTAGCTGTTTGAAACTTGACACAAGAAAGCAGTTTCAAGTTCTATCTTTATGGTTTGTTTGCTGTTGATGTAGCCCTAATCAGAGACTGGCGAAAATCATTTTCATGGAAAAGTGTTGCCAAGCTTCCAAAAAACTGCGAGTTTTCTGAAATCTCAGCAAACATTTTTTCACCCAATCTTCATGATTCTTTCATGTAATGATCAGTACACCAAAACCACTTGGCTGACCAAATTGCGTTCTTCTATGTTAAACCGTTCGTTTGCAGTAACCGTTTTCATTTTTAGGTTTCACTCTGTTTTCTCCTATAGGCATACATATATTTGGAACTCTAAATAAAACACGGTTTTTGCTAGCTCTTTGAAACTTGGCACAGAAAGCAGTTTCAAGTTCTATCTCTATGGTTTGTTTGCTG
Organism: Ictidomys tridecemlineatus; assembly: GCF_052094955.1. Lineage (NCBI taxonomy): Eukaryota > Metazoa > Chordata > Mammalia > Rodentia > Sciuridae > Ictidomys > Ictidomys tridecemlineatus. The sequence continues at coordinate 31,116 of NW_027522442.1, forward strand.
TTGATGTAGCCCTAATCAGAGACTGGCGAAAATCATTTTTATGGAAAAGGGTTGCCAAGCTTCCAAAAAACTACGAGTTGCCTGAAATCTCAGCAAACATTTTTTCACCCAATCTTGATGATTCTTTAATGTAATGATCAGTACACCAAAACCACTTGGCACACCAAATTTTGTTCTTCTAGGTTAAACCGTTCGTTTGCAGTAATCGTTTTCATTTTTAGGTTTCACTCTGTTTTCTCCTATAGGGATACATGTATTTGGAACTCTAAATCAAACACGGTTTGTGCTAGCTCTTTGAAACTTGACACAACAAAGCAGTTTCAAGTTCTATCTCTATGGTTTGTTTGCTGTTGATGTAGCCCTAAGCACAGACTGGCGAAAATCATTTTCATGGAAAAGGTTGCCAAGCTTCCAAAAAACTACGAGTTGCCTGAAATCTCAGCCAACATTTTTTCACCCAATCTTGATGATTCTTTCAGGTAATGATCAGTACACCAAAACCACTTGGCTCACCAAATTTCGTTCTTCTAGGTTAAACCGTTCGTTTGCAGTAACCGTTTTCATTTTTAGGTTTCACTCTGTTTTCTCCTATAGGGATACATGTATTTGGAACTCTAAATCAAACACGGTTTGTGCTAGCTCTTTGAAACTTGACACAATAAAGCAGTTTCAAGTTCTCTCTCTATGGTTTGTTGGCTGTTGATGTAGCCCTAAGCAGAGACTGGCGAAAATCACTTTCATGGAAAGGGGTTACCAAGCTTCCAAAAAACTACGAGTTGCCTGAAATCTCAGCAAACATTTTTTCACGCAATCTTGATGATTCTTTCAGGTAAGGATCAGTACACCAAAACCACTTGGCTCACCAAATTTCGTTCTTCTAGGTTAAACCGTTCGTTTGCAGTAACCTTTTTCATTTTTAGGTTTCACTCTGTTTTCTCCTATAGTGATACATGTATTTGGATCTCTAAATCAAACACGGTTTGTGCTAGCTCTTTGAAACTTGACACAGAAAGCAGTTTCAAGTTCTATCTCTATGGTTTGTTTGCTGTTGATGTAGCCTTAAGCAGAGACTGGCGAAAATCACTTTCATGGAAAGGGGTTGCCAAGCTTCCAAAAAACTACGAGTTGCCTGAAATCTCAGCAAACATTTTCTCACCCAATCTTGTGGATTCTTTCAGGTAATGATCAGTACACAAAAACCACTTGGCTCACCAAATTTCGTTTTTCTAGGTTAAACCGTTCGTTTGCAGTAACCGTTTTCATTTTTAGGTTTCACTCTGTTTTCTCCTATAGGGATACATGTATTTAGAACTCTAAATCAAACACGGTTTGTGCTAGCCCTTTGAAACTTGGCACAATAAAGCAGTTTCAAGTTCTATGTCTATGTTTTGTTTGCTGTTGATGTAGCCCTAAGAAGGGACTGGCAAAAATCACTTTCATGGAAAGGGGTTGCCAAGCTTCCAAAAAACTACGAGTTGCCTGAAATCTCAGCAAACATTTTTACACCCAATCTTGATGATTCTTTCAGGTAATGATCAGTACACCAAAACTACTTGGCTCACCAAATTTCGTTCTTCTAGGTTAAACCGTTCGTTTGCAGTAATCGTTTTCATTTTTAGGTTTCACTCTGTTTTCTCCTATAGGGATACATGTTTTTGGAACTCTAAATCAAACACGGTTAGTGCTAACTCTTTGAAACTTGACACAAGAAAGCAGTTTCAAGTTCTGTCTCTATGGTTTGTTTGCTGTTGATGCAGCCCTAAGCAGAGACTGTCGAAAATCACTTTCAGAAAAGGGGTTGCCAAGCTTCCAAAAATCTACGAATTGCCTGAAATCTCAGCAAACATTTTTTCACCCAATCTTGATGATTCTTTCAGGTAATGATCAGTACACCAAAACCACTTGGCTCAAAAAATTTCGTTCTTCTAGGTTAAACCGTTCGTTTGCAGTAACCGTTTTCATTTTTAGGTTTTACTCTGTTTTCTACTATAGAGATACATGTATTTGGAACTCTAAATCAAACACGGTTTGTGCAAGCTCTTTGAAACTTGACACAATAAAGCAGTTTCAAGTTCTATCTCTATGGTTTGTTTGCAGTTCAGTAGCCCTAAGCAGAGACTGGCGAAAATCACTTTCAGGAAAGGGGTTGCCAAGCTTCCAAAAACTACGAGTTGCCTGAAATCTCAGCAAACATTTTTTCACCCAATCTTGATGATTCTCTCAGGTAATGATCAGTACACCAAAACCACTTGGCTCACCAAATTTCGTTTTTCTAGGTTAAACTGTTCGTTTGCAGTAACCGTTTTCATTTTTAGGTTTCACTCTGTTTTCTCCTATAGGGATACATGTATTTGGAACTCTGAATCAAACACGGTTTGTGCTAGCTCTTTGAAACATGACACAATAAAGCAGTTTCAAGTTCTATCTCTATGGTTTGTTTGCTGTTGATGTAGCCTTAAGCAGAGACTGGCGAAAATCACTTTCATGGAAAGGGGTTGCCAAGCTTCCAAAAAACTACGAGTTGCCTGAAATCTCAGCAAACATTTTTTCACCCAATCTTGATGATTCTTTGAGGTAATCAGCAGTACACCAAAACTAGTTGGCTCACCAAATTTCGTTCTTCTATTAAACCGTTCATTAGCAGTAACCGTTTTCATTTTTAGGTTTCACTCTGTTTTCTCCTATAGGGATACATGTATTTGGAACTCTAAATCAAACACGGTTTGTGCTAGCTCTTGAAACTTGACACAATAAAGCAGTTTCAAGATCTATCTCAATGGTTTTTTTTGCTGTTGATGTAGCCCTAAGCAGATTGGCGAAAATCACTTTCATGGAAAGGGGTTGCCAAGCTTCTCCTATAGGGATACATGTATTTGGAACTCTAAATCAAACGCGGTTTGTGCTAGCTCTTTGAAACTTGACACAAGAAAGCAGTTTCAAGTTCTATCTCTATGGTTTGTTTGCTGTTGATGTAGCCCTAAGCAGAGACTGGCGAAAATCACTTTCATTGAAAGGGGTTGCCAAGCTTCCAAAAAAAATACGAGTTGCCTGAAATCTCAGCAAACATTTTTTCACCCAATCTTGATGATTCTTTCAGGTAATGATCAGTACACCAAAACCACTTGGCTCACCAAATTTCGTTCTTCTCGGTTAAACTGTTCGTTTGCAGTAACCGTTTTCATATTTAGGTTTCACTTTGTTTTCTCCCATAGGGATACATGTATTTGGAACTCTAAATCAAACACGGTTTGTGCTAGCTCTTTTTGAAACTTGACATAATAAAGCAATTTCAAGTTCTATCTCTATTGTTTGTTTGCTGTTGATGTAGCCCTAAGCAGAGACTGGCGAAAAATCACTTTCATGGAAGAAGTTGCCAAGCTTCCAAAAAACTACGAGTGGCCTGAAATCTCAGCAAACATTTTTCCACCCAATCTTGATGTTTCTTTCAGGTAATAATCAGTACACCAAACCACTTGGCTCACCAAATTTCTTCTTCTAGGTTAAACCGTTCTTTTGCAGTAACCTTTATCATTTTTAGGTTTCATTCTGGTTACTCCTATAGGCATACATGTATTTGGAAATCAAAATCAAACACGGTTTGTGCTAGCCCTTTGAAACTTGACACAATAAAGCAGTTTGAAGTTCTATCTCTCTGGTTTGTTTGCTGTTGATGTAGCCCTAAGCAGAGAGTGGCGAAAATCACTTTCATAGTAAGGGGTTGCCAAGCTTCCAAAAAACTACGAGTTGCCCCCTGAAATCTCAGCAAACATTTTTTCACCCAATCTTGATGATTCTTTCAGGTATCATCAGTACACCACAACTACTTGGCTCACCAAATTTCGTTCTTCTAGGTTAAACCGTTCGTTTGCAGTAACCGTTTAAATTTTAGGTTTCACTCTGTTTTCTCCTATAGGGATACATGTATTTGGAACTCTAAATCAAACACGGTTTGTGCTAGCTCTTTGAAACTTGACACAACAAAGCAGCTTCAAGTTCTATCTCCATGCTTTGTTTGCTGTTGATGTAGCCCTAAGCAGAGACTGGCGAAAATCACTTTCATGGAAAGGGGTTGCCAAGCTTCCAAAAAACTACGAGTTTCCTGAAATCTCAGCAAACATTTTTTCACCCAATCTTGATGATTCTTTCAGGTAATGATCAGTACACGAAAACCACTTGGCCCACCAAATTTCCTTCTTCTAGGTTAAACCGTTCGTTTGCAGTAACCGTTTTGATTTTTAGGTTTCAATCTGTTTTCTTCTATAGGGATACATGTATTTGGAACTCTAAATCAAACACGGTTTGTGCTAGCTCTTTGAAACTTGACACAATAAAGCAGTTTCAAGTTCTATCTCTATGGTTTGTTTGCTGTTGATGTAGCCCTAAGCATAGACTGGCGAAAATCATTTCATGGAAAGGGGTTGCCAAGCTTCCAAAAAACTACGAGTTTCCTGAAATCTCAGCAAACATTTTTTCACCCAATCTTGATGATTCTTTCAGGTAATGATCACTACACCAAAACCACTTGGCTCACCAAATTTCGTTCTTCTAGGTTAAACCGTTCGTTTGCAGTAACCGTTTTAATTTTTAGGTTTCACTCCGTTTTCTCCTATAGGGATACATGTATTTGGAACTCTAAATCAAACACGGTTTGTGCTAGCTCTTTGAAACTTGACACAACAAAGCAGTTTCAAGTTCTATCTCTATGGTTTCTTTGCTGTTGATGTAGGCCTAAGCAGAGACTGGCGAAAATCACTTTCATGGAAAGGGTTTCCCAAGCTTCCAAAAAACTACGAGTTGCCTGAATCTCAGCAAACATTTTTTCACCCAATCTTGATGATTCTTTCAGGTAATGATCAGTACACCAAAACTACTTGGCTCACCATATTTCGTTCTTCTCGGTTAAACTGTTCGTTTGCAGTAACCGTTTTCATATTTAGGTTTCACTCTGTTTTTCTCCTATAGGCATACATGTATTTGGAACTCTAAATCAAACACGGTTTGTGCTAGCTCTTTGAAACTTGACACAATAAAGCAGTTTCAAGTTCTATCTCTATGGTTTCTTTGCTGTTGATGTAGGCCTAAGCAGAGACTGGCGGAAAATCACTTTCATGGAAAGGGGTTGCCAAGCTTCCATAAAACTACGAATTGTCTGAAATCTCAGCAAACATTTTTTCACCCAATCTTGATGATTCTGTCAGGTAATGATCAGTACACCAAAACCAGTTGGCTCACCAAATTTCGTTCTTCTCGGTTAAACTGTTCGTTTGCAGTAACCGTTTTCATATTTAGGTTTCACTCTGTTTTCTCCTATTGGCATACATGTATTTGGAACTCTAAATCAAACACGATTTCTGCTAGCCCTTTGAAACTTGACAGAATAAAGCAGTTTCAAGTTCTATCTTAATGGTTTGTTTGCTGTTGATGTAGCCCTAAGCAGAGAGTGGCGAATATCGCTTTCATGGAAATAAGTTGCCAAGCTTCCTAAAAACTACGAGTTGCCTGAAATCTCAGCAAATATTTTTTCACCCAATCTTGATGATTCTTTCAGTTAATGATCAGTACATCAAAACCACTTGGCTCACCAAATTTCGTTCTTCTAGGTTAAACTGTTCGTTTGCAGTAACTGTTTTCATTTTTAGGTTTCACTATGTTTTCTCCTATAGAGATACATGTATTTGGAACTCTAAATCAAACACGTTTTGTGCTAGCTCTTTGAAACTTGACTCAAGAAAGAAGCTTCAAGTTCTCTTCCTATGGTTTGTTTGCTGTTGATGTAGCCCTAAGCAGAGACTGGCGAAAATCACTTTCATGGAAAGGTGTTGCCAAGCTTCCAAAAAACTTAGAGTTGCCTGAAATCTCAGAAAACATTTTTTCTCCCAATCTTGATGATTCTTTCAGGTAATGATCAGTACACCAAAACCACTTGGGTCACCAAATTTCGTTTCTTCTAGGTTTAACCGTTCGTTTGCAGTAACCGTTTTCATTTTTAGGTTTCACTCTGTTTTCTCCATAGGGATACATGTATTTGGAACTCTAAATGAAACACGGTTTGTGCTAGCTCTTTGAAACTTGACACAATAAAGCAGTTTCAAGTTCTATCTCTATGGTTTCTTTGCTGTTGATGTAGGCCTAAGCAGAGAACTGGCGAAAATCACTTTCATGGAAAGGGTTTCCAAGCTTCCAAAAAACTACGAGTTGCCTGAAATCTCAGCAAACATTTTTTCACCCAATCTTGATGATTCTGTCAGGTAATGATCAGTACACCAAAACTAGTTGGCTCACCAAATTTCGTTCTTCTCGGTTAAACTGTTCGTTTGCAGTAACCGTTTTCATATTTAGGTTTCACTCTGTTTTCTCCTATTGGCATACATGTATTTGGAACTCTAAATCAAACACGATTTCTTCTAGCCCTTTGAAACTTGACACAATAAAGCAGTTTCATGTTCTATCTTAATGGTTTGTTTGCTGTTGATGTAGCCCTAAGCAGAGAGTGGCGAAAATCACTTTCATGAAAGGTGTTGCCAAGCTTCCAAAAAACTACGAGTTGCCTGAAATCTCAGCAAACATTTTTTCACCCAATCTTGATGATTCTTTCAGGTAATGATCAGTACACCAAAACCACTTGGCTCACCAAATTTCGTTCTTCTAGGTTAAACCGTTCGTTGGCAGTAACCGTTTTCATTTTTAGGTTTCACTCTGTTTTCTCCTATAGGGATACATTTATTTGGAATTCTGAATCAAACACGGTTTGTGCTAGCTCTTTGAAACTTGACACAATAAAGCAGTTGCAAGTTCTCTCTCTATGGTTTTTTTGCTGTTGATGTAGCGCTAAGCAGAGACTGGCGAAAATCACTTTCATTTAAAGGTGTTGCCAAGCTTCCAAATGACTACACGTTGCCTGAAATCTCAGCAAACATTTTTTTCACCCAATCTTGAAGATTCTTTCAGGTAATGATCAGTACACCAAAACCACTTGGCCCACCAAATTTCGTTCTTCTAGGTTAAACCGTTCGTTTGCAGTAACCGTTTCCATTTTTAGGTTTCACTCTGTTTTCTCCTATAGGGATACATGTATTTGGAACTCTAAATCAAACACGGTTTGTGCTAGCTCTTTGAAACTTGACAAAATAAAGCAGTTTCAAGTTCTATCTCTATGGTTTGTTTGCTGTTGATGTAGCCCTAAGCAGAGACTGGCGAAAATCACTTTCATTTAAAGGGGTTGCCAAGCTTCCAAAAAACTACGAGTTTCCTGAAATCTCAGCAAACATTTTTCCATCCAATCTTGATGATTCTTTCAGGTAATGATCAGTACACCAAAACCACTTGGCTCACCAAATTTCGTTCTTCTAGGTTAATCCGTTCGTTTGCAGTAACCGTTTTCATTTTTAGGTTTCACTCTGTTTTCTCCTATAGGGATACATGTATTTGGAACTCTAAATCAAACACGGTTTGTGCTAGCTCTTTGAAAATTGACAAAATAAAGCAGTTTCAAGTTCTCTCTCTATAATTTGTTTGCTGTTGATGTAGCCCTAAGCAGAGACTGGCAAAAATCACTTTCATGGAAAGGGGTTGCCAAGCTTCCAAAAAACTACGAGTTGCCTGAAATCTCAGCAAACATTTTTTCATCCAATCTTGATGATTCTTTCAGGTAATGATCAGTACACCAAAACCACTTGGCTCACCAAATTTCGTTCTTCTAGGTTAATCCGTTCGTTTGCATTAACCATTTTCATTTTTAGGTTTCACTCTGTTTTCTCCTATAGGGATACATTCATTTTGAATTCTAAATCAAAAACGGTTTGTTCTAGCTCTTTGAAACTTGACACAATAAAGCAGTTGCAAGTTCTCTCTCTATGGTTTGTTTGCTGTTGATGTAGCGCTAAGCAGAGACTGGCGAAAATCACTTTCATTTAAAGGTGTTGCCAAGCTTCCTAAAAACTACAAGTTTCCTGAAATCTCAGCAAACATTTTTTTACCCAATCTTGATGATTCTTTCAGGTAATGATCGGTACACCAAAACGACTTGGCTCACCAAATTTCGTTCTTCTAGGTTAAACCGTTCGTTTGCAGTAACCGTTTTCATTTTTAGGTTTCACTCTGCTTTCTCCTACAGGGATACATGTATTTGGAACTCTAAATCAAACACGGTTTGTGCTAGCTCTTTGAAACTTGACACAAGAAAGCAGTTTCAAGTTCTATCTCTGTGGTTTGTTTTCTGTTGATGTAGCCCTAAGCAGAGACTGGCGAAAATCACTTTCATGGAAAGGGGTTGCCAAGCTTCCAAAAAACTACGAATTGCCTGAAATCTCAGCAAACATTTTTTCACCCTATCTTGATGATTCTTTCAGGTAATGATCAGTACACCAAAACCACTTGGCTCGCCAAATTTCGTTCTTCTAGGTTAAACCGTTCGTTAGAAGTAACCGTTTCCATTTTTAGGTTTCACTCTGTTTTCTCCTATAGGGATACATGTATTTGGAACTCTAAATCAAACACGGTTTGTGCTAGCTCTTTGAAACTTGACACAATAAAGCAGTTTCAAGTTCTATCTCTATGGTTTGTTTGCTGTTGATGTAGCCCTCCCTGAGCAGAGACTGGCGAAAATCACTTTCATGGAAAGGGGTTGCCAAGCTTCCAAAAAACTACGAGTTGCCTGAAATCTCAGGAAACATTTTTTCACCCAATCTTGATGATTTTTTCAGGTAATGATCAGTAAATCAAAACCACTTGGCTCACCAAGTTTCATTCTTCTAGGTTAAACCGTTCGTTTGCAGTAACCGTTTTCATTTTTAGGTTTTACACTGTTTTCTCCTATACGGATACATGTATTTGGAACTCTAAATCAAACACGGTTTGTGCTAGCTCTTTGAAACTTGACACAATAAAGCAGTTTCAAGTTCTATTTCTATGGTTTTTTTGCTGTTGATGTAGCCCTAAGCAGAGACTGGCTAAAATCACTTTAATGGAAAGGGGTTGCCAAGCTTCCAAAAAACTACGAGTTGCCTGAAATCTCAGCAAACATTTTTTCACCCAATCTTGATGATTCTTTCAGGTAATAATCAGTACACCAAAACCACTTGGCTCACCAAATTTCGTATTTCTAGGTTAAACCATTCGTTTGCTGTAACCGTTTTCATTTTTAGGTTTCACTCTGTTTTCTCCTATAGGGATACATGTATTTGGAACTCTAAATCAAACACGGTTTGTGCTAGCTCTTTGAAATTTGACAAAATAAAGCAGTTTCAAGTTCTATCTCTATGGTTTGTTTGCTGTTGATGTAGCCCTAAGCAGAGACTGGCGAAAATCACTTTCATTTAAAGGGGTTGCCAAGCTTCAAAAAAACTACGAGTTGCCTGAAATCTCAGCAAACATTTTTCCATCCAATCTTGATGATTCTTTCAGGTAATGATCAGTACACCAAAACCACTTGGCTCACCAAATTTCGTTTTCTAGGTTAATCCGTTCGTTTGCAGTAACCGTTTTCATTTTTAGGTTTCACTCTGTTTTCTCCTATAGGGATACATGTATTTGGAACTCTAAATCAAACACGGTTTGTGCTAGCTCTTTGAAACTTGACACAATAAAGCAGTTTCAAGTTCTATTTTTATGGTTTGTTTGCTGTTGATGTAGCCCTAAGCAGAGACTGGCGAAAATCACTTTCATGGAAAGGGGTTGCCAAGCTTCCAAAAAACTACGAGTTGCCTGAAATCTCAGCAAACATTTTTTCACCTAATCTTGATGATTCTTTAAGGTAATGATTAGTACACCAAAACCACTTGGTTCACCAAATTTCATTCTTCTAGGTTATACCGTTCGTTTGCAGTAACCGTTTTCATTTTTAGGTTTCAATCTGTTTTCTCCTATAGGGATACATGTATTTGGAACTCTAAATCAAACACGGTTTGTGCTAGCTCTTTGAAACTTGACACAATAAAGCAGTTTCAAGTTCTATCTCTATGTTTTTTTTGCTGTTGATGTAGCCCTAAGCAGAGACTGGCAAAAATCACTTTCATGGAAAGGGGTTGCCAAGCTTCCAAAAAACTACGAGTTGCCTGAAATCTCAGCAAACATTTTTCCATCCAATCTTGATGATTCTTTCAGGTAATGATCAGTACACCAAAACCACTTGGCTCACCAAATTTCGTTTTCTAGGTTAATCCGTTCGTTTGCAGTAACCGTTTTCATTTTTAGGTTTCAATCTGTTTTCTCCTATAGGGATACATGTATTTGGAACTCTAAATCAAACACGGTTTGTGCTAGCTCTTTGAAACTTGACACAATAAAGCAGTTTCAAGTTCTATCTCTATGTTTTTTTTGCTGTTGATGTAGCCCTAAGCAGAGACTGGCAAAAATCACTTTCATTTAAAGGGGTTGCCAAGCTTCCAAAAAACTACAAGTTTCCTGAAATCTCAGCAAACATTTTTTCACCCAATCTTGGTGATTCTTTCAGGTAATGATCAGTACAGCAAATCCACTTGGCTCACCAAATTTCGTTCTTCTAGGTTAAACCGTTCGTTTGCAGTAACCGTTTTCATTTTTAGGTTTCACTCTGCTTTCTCCTATAGGGATACATGTATTTGAAACTCTAAATCAAACACGGTTTGTGCTAGCTCTTTGAAACTTGAAACAAGAAAGCAGTTTCAAGTTCTATCTCTGTGGTTTGTTTTCTGTTGATGTAGCCCTAAGCAGAGACTGGCGAAAATCACTTTCATGGAAAGGGGTTGCCAAGCTTCCAAAAAACTACGATTTCCCTGAAATCTCAGCAAACATTTTTTCACCCAATCTTGATGATTCTTTCAGGTAATGATCAGTACACCAAAACCACTTGGCTCACCAAATTTCGTTCTTCTAGGTTAAACCGTTGGTTTGCAGTAACCGTTTTCATTTTTAGGTTTCACTCTGTTTTCTCCTATACGGATACATGTTTTTGGAACTCTAAATCAAACACGGTTTGTGCTAGCTCTTTGAAACTTGACACAATAAAGCAGTTTCAAGTTCTATCTCTATGGTTTGTTTGCTGTTGATGTAGCCCTAAGCAGAGACTGGCGAAAATCACTTTCATGGAAAGGGGTTTCCAAGCTTCCAAAAAACTACGAGTTTCCTGAAATCTCAGCAAACATTTTTTCACCCAATCTTGATGATTCTTTCAGGTAATGATCAGTACACCAAAACCACTTGTCTCACCAAATTTCGTTCTTCTAGGTTAAACCGTTCATTTGCAGTAACCGTTTTCATTTTTAGGTTTCACTCTGTTTTCTCCTATAGGGATACATGTATTTGGAACTCTAAATCAAACACGGTTTGTGGTAGCTCTTTGAAACTTGACACAATAAAGCAGTTTCAAGTTCTATCTCTTTGGTTTTTTTGCTGTTGATGTAGCCCTAAGCAGAGACTGGCGAAAATCACTTTAATGGAAAGGGGTTGCCAAGCTTCCAAAAAAACTACGAGTTGCCTGAAATCTCAGCAAACATTTTTTCACCCAATCTTGATGATTCTTTCACGTAATGATCAGTACACCAAAACCACTTGGCTCACCAAATTTTGTTCTTCTAGGTTAAACCGTTCGTTTGCAGTAACCGTTTTCATTTTTAGGTTTCACTCTGTTTTCTCCTATAGGGATACATGTATTTGGAACTCTAACTAAAACACGGTTTGTGCTAGCTCTTTGAAACTTGACACAATAAAGCAGTTTCAAGTTCTATCTATATGGTTTGTTTGCTGTTGATGTAGCCCTAAGCAGAGACTGGTGAAAATCACTTTCATGGAAAGGGGTTTCCAAGCTTCCAAAAAACTACGAGTTTCCTGAAATCTCAGCAAACATTTTTTCACCCAATCTTGATGATTCTTTCAGGTAATGATCAGTACACCAAAACCACTTGTCTCACCAAATTTCGTTCTTCTAGGTTAAACCGTTCATTTGCACTAACCGTTTTCATTTTTAGGTTTCACTCTGTTTTCTCCTATATGGATACATGTATTTTGAACTCTAAATCAAACACGGTTTGTGGTAGCTCTTTGAAACTTGACACAATAAAGCAGTTTCGAGTTCTATCTGTATGGTTTTTTTGCTGTTGATGTAGCCCTAAGCAGAGACTGGCGAAAATCAATTTCATTTAAAGGGGTTGCCAAGCTTCCAAAAAACTAAGAGTTCCCTGAAATCTCAGCAAACATTTTTTCACCCAATCTTGATGATTCTTTCAGGTAATGATCAGTACACCAAAACCACTTGGCTCACCAAATTTCGTTCTTCTAGGTTAAACCGTTCGTTGGCAGTAACCGTTTTCATTTTTAGGTTTCACTCTGTTTTCTCCTATAGGGATACATTTATTTGGAATTCTGAATCAAACACGGTTTGTGCTAGCTCTTTGAAACTTGACACAATAAAGCAGTTGCAAGTTCTTTCTCTATGGTTTTTTTGCTGTTGATGTAGCGCTAAGCAGAGACTGGCGAAAATCACTTTCATTTAAAGGTGTTGCCAAGCTTCCAAATGACTACACGTTGCCTGAAATCTCAGCAAACATTTTTTTCACCCAATCTTGAAGATTCTTTCAGGTAATGATCAGTACACCAAAACCACTTGGCCCACCAAATTTCGTTCTTCTAGGTTAAACCGTTCGTTTGCAGTAACCGTTTCCACTTTTAGGTTTCACTCTGTTTTCTCCTATAGGGATACATGTATTTGGAACTCTAAATCAAACACGGTTTGTGCTAGCTCTTTGAAGCTTGACAAAATAAAGCAGTTTCAAGTTCTATCTCTATGGTTTGTTTGCTGTTGATGTAGCCCTAAGCAGAGACTGGCGAAAATCACTTTCCTTTAAAGGGGTTGCCAAGCTTCCAAAAAACTACGAGTTTCCTGAAATCTCAGCAAACATTTTTCCATCCAATCTTGATGATTCTTTCAGGTAATGATCAGTACACCAAAACCACTTGGCTCACCAAATTTCGTTCTTCTAGGTTAATCCGTTCGTTTGCAGTAACCGTTTTCATTTTTAGGTTTCACTCTGTTTTCTCCTATAGGGATACATGTATATGGAACTCTAAATCAAACACGGTTTGTGCTAGCTCTTTGAAAATTGACAAAATAAAGCAGTTTCAAGTTCTCTCTCTATAATTTGTTTGCTGTTGATGTAGCCCTAAGCAGAGACTGGCAAAAATCACTTTCATGGAAAGGGGTTTCCAAGCTTCCAAAAAACTACGAGTTGCCTGAAATCTCAGCAAACATTTTTTCATCCAATCTTGATGATTCTTTCAGGTAATGATCAGTACACCAAAACCACTTGGCTCACCAAATTTCGTTCTTCTAGGTTAATCCGTTCGTTTGCATTAACCGTTTTCATTTTTAGGTTTCACTCTGTTTTCTCCTATAGGGATACATTCATTTTGAATTCTAAATCAAACACGGTTTGTTTTAGCTCTTTGAAACTTGACACAATAAAGCAGTTGCAAGTTCTCTCTCTATGGTTTGTTTTCTGTTGATGTAGCGCTAAGCAGAGACTGGCGAAAATCACTTTCATTTAAAGGTGTTGCCAAGCTTCCTAAAAACTACAAGTTTCCTGAAATCTCAGCAAACATTTTTTTACCCAATCTTGATGATTCTTTCAGGTAATGATCAGTACACCAAAACGACTTGGCTCACCAAATTTCGTTCTTCTAGGTTAAACCGTTCGTTTGCAGTAACCGTTTTCATTTTTAGGTTTCACTCTGCTTTCTCCTACAGGGATACATGTATTTGGAACTCTAAATCAAACACGGTTTGTGCTAGCTCTTTGAAACTTGACACAAGAAAGCAGTTTTAAGTTCTATCTCTGTGGTTTGTTTTCTGTTGATGTAGCCCTAAGCAGAGACTGGCGAAAATCACTTTCATGGAAAGGGGTTGCCAAGCTTCCAAAAAACTACGAATTGCCTGAAATCTCAGCAAACATTTTTTCACCCTATCTTGATGATTCTTTCAGGTAATGATCAGTACACCAAAACCACTTGGCTCGCCAAATTTCGTTCTTCTAGGTTAAACCGTTCGTTAGAAGTAACCGTTTCCATTTTTAGGTTTCACTCTGTTTTCTCCTATAGGGATACATGTATTTGGAACTCTAAATCAAACACGGTTTGTGCTAGCTCTTTGAAACTTGACACAATAAAGCAGTTTCAAGTTCTATCTCTATGGTTTGTTTGCTGTTGATGTAGCCCTCCCTGAGCAGAGACTGGCGAAAATCACTTTCATGGAAAGGGGTTGCCAAGCTTCCAAAAAACTACGAGTTGCCTGAAATCTCAGGAAACATTTTTTCACCCAATCTTGATGATTTTTTCAGGTAATGATCAGTAAATCAAAACCACTTGGCTCACCAAGTTTCATTCTTCTAGGTTATACCGTTCGTTTGCAGTAACCGTTTTCATTTTTAGGTTTCAATCTGTTTTCTCCTATAGGGATACATGTATTTGGAACTCTAAATCAAACACGGTTTGTGCTAGCTCTTTGAAACTTGACACAATAAAGCAGTTTCAAGTTCTATCTCTATGTTTTTTTTGCTGTTGATGTAGCCCTAAGCAGAGACTGGCAAAAATCACTTTCATTTAAAGGGGTTGCCAAGCTTCCAAAAAACTACGAGTTGCCTGAAATCTCAGCAAACATTTTTCCATCCAATCTTGATGATTCTTTCAGGTAATGATCAGTACACCAAAACCACTTGGCTCACCAAATTTCGTTTTCTAGGTTAATCCGTTCGTTTGCAGTAACCGTTTTCATTTTTAGGTTTCAATCTGTTTTCTCCTATAGGGATACATGTATTTGGAACTCTAAATCAAACACGGTTTGTGGTAGCTCTTTGAAACTTGACACAATAAAGCAGTTTCAAGTTCTATCTCTATGTTTTTTTTGCTGTTGATGTAGCCCTAAGCAGAGACTGGCAAAAATCACTTTCATTTAAAGGGGTTGCCAAGCTTCCAAAAAACTACAAGTTTCCTGAAATCTCAGCAAACATTTTTTCACCCAATCTTGATGATTCTTTCAGGTAATGATCAGTACAGCAAATCCACTTGGCTCACCAAATTTCGTTCTTCTAGGTTAAACCGTTCGTTTGCAGTAACCGTTTTCATTTTTAGGTTTCACTCTGCTTTCTCCTATAGGGATGCATGTATTTGGAACTCTAAATCAAACACGGTTTGTGCTAGCTCTTTGAAACTTGACACAAGAAAGCAGTTTCAAGTTCTATCTCTATAATTTGTTTGCTGTTGATGTAGCCCTAAGCAGAGACTGGCAAAAATCACTTTCATGGAAAGGGGTTTCCAAGCTTCCAAAAAACTACGAGTTGCCTGAAATCTCAGCAAACATTTTTCATCCAATCTTGATGATTCTTTCAGGTAATGATCAGTACACCAAAACCACTTGGCTCACCAAATTTCGTTCTTCTAGGTTTATCCGTTCGTTTGCATTAACCGTTTTCATTTTTAGGTTTCACTCTGTTTTCTCCTATAGGGATACATTCATTTTGAATTCTAAATCAAACACGGTTTGTTCTAGCTCTTTGAAACTTGACACAATAAAGCAGTTGCAAGTTCTCTCTCTATGGTTTGTTTGCTGTTGATGTAGCGCTAAGCAGAGACTGGCGAAAATCACTTTCATTTAAAGGTGTTGCCAAGCTTCCTAAAAACTACAAGTTTCCTGAAATCTCAGCAAACATTTTTTTACCCAATCTTGATGATTCTTTCAGGTAATGATCAGTACACCAAAACCACTTGGCTCACCAAATTTCGTTTTCTAGGTTAATCCGTTCGTTTGCAGTAACCGTTTTCATTTTTAGGTTTCACTCTGTTTTCTCCTATAGGGAATCATGTATTTGAG
>NW_027522442.1:47150-134681 GCF_052094955.1 Ictidomys tridecemlineatus
GGAAGCTTGGCAACCCTTTTCCATGAAAATGATTTTCGCCAGTCTCTGATTAGGGCTACATCAACAGCAAACAAACCATAGAGATAGAACTTGAACCTGCTATCTTGTGTCAAGTTTCAAAGAGCTTGCACAAACCGTGTTTGATTTAGAGTTCCAAATACATGTATTCCTATAGGAGAAAACAGAGTGAAACCTAAAAATGAAAACGGTTACTGCAAACGAACGGTTAAACCTAGAAGAACGAAATTTGGTGAGCCAAGTGGTTTTGGTGTACTGATCATTACCTGAAAGAATCATCAAGATTGGGTGAAAAAATGTTTGCTGAGATTTCAGGCAACTCTTAGTTTTTTGGAAGCTTGGCAACCCCTTTCCATGAAAGTGATTTTCGCCAGTCTCTGCTTAGGGCTACATCAACAGCAAACAAACCATAGAGATAGAACTTGAAACTGCTTTATTGTGTCAAGTTTCAAAGAGCTAGCACAAACCGTGTTTGATTTAGAGTTCCAAATACATGTATCCCTATAGGAGAAAACAGAGTGAAACCTAAAAATGAAAACGGTTACTGCAAACGAACGGTTTAACCTAGAAGAACGAAATTTGGTGAGCCAAGTGGTTTTGGTGTACTGATCATTATTTGAAAGAATCATCAAGATTGGGTGAAAAATAGTTTGCTGAGATTTCAGGCAACTCGAAGTTTTTTGGAAGCTTGGCAACCCCTTTCCATAGAAGTGATTTTTGCCAGTCTCTGCTTAGGGCTACATCAACAGCAAACAAACCATAGAGATAGAACTTGAAACTGCTTTCTTGTGTCAAGTTTCAAAGAGCTAGCACAAACCGTGTTTGATTTAGAGTTCCAAATACATGTATCCCTATAGGAGAAAACAGAGTGAAACCTAAAAATGAAAACGGTTACTGCAAACGAACGGTTTAACCTAGACGAACGAAATTTGGTGAGCCAAGTGGTTTTGGTGTACTGATCATTACATGAAAGAATCATCAAGATTGGGTGAAAAAATGTTTGCTGAGATTTCAGGCAACTCGTAGTTTTTTGGAAGCTCGACAACCCCTTTCCATGAAAGTGATTTTCGCCAGTCTCTGCTTAGGGATACATCAACAGCAAAGAAACCATAGAGATAGAACTTGAAACTGCTTTCTTGTGTCAAGTTTCAAAGAGCTAGCACAAACCGTGTTTGATATAGAGTTCGAAATACATGTATCTTTATAGGAGAAAACAGATTGAAACCTAAAAATGAAAACGGTTACTGCAAACGAACGGTTTAACCTAGAAGAACGAAATTTGGTGAGCCAAGTGGTTTTGGTGTACTGATCATTACATGAAAGAATCATCAAGATTGGGTGAAAAAATGTTTGCTGAGATTTCAGGCAACTCGTAATATTTTGGAAGCTTGGCAACCCTTTTCCATGAAAATGATTTTCGCCAGTCTCTGATTAGGGCTACATCAACAGCAAACAAACCATAGAGATAGAACTTGAAACTGCTTTCTTGTGTCATGTTTCAAAGAGCTAGCACAAACCGTGTTTGATTTAGAGTTCCAAATGCATGTATCCCTATAGGAGAAAACAGAGTGAAACCTACAAATGAAAACGGTTACTGCAAACGAACGGTTTAACCTAGAAGAACGAAATTTGGTGAGCCAAGTGGTTTTGGTGTACTGATCATTACATGAAAGAATCATCAAGATTGGGTGAAAAAATGTTTGCTGAGATTTCAGGCAACTCGTAGTTTTTTGGAAGCTTGGCAACCCCTTTCCATGAAAGTGATTTTCCCCAGTCTCTGCTTAGGGATACATCAACAGCAAACAAACCATAGAGATAGAACTTGAAACTGCTTTCTTGTGTCAAGTTTCAAAGAGCTAGCACAAACCGTGTTTGATTTAGAGTTCCAAATATATGTATCCCTATAGGAGAAAACAGAGTGAAACCTAAAAATGAAAACGGTTACTGCAAACGAATGGTTTAACCTAGACGAACGAAATTTGGTAAGCCCAGTGGTTTTGGTGTACTGATCATTACATGAAAGAATCATCAAGATTGGGTGAAAAAATGTTTGCTGAGATTTCAGGCAACTCGTAGTTTTTTGGAAGCTTGGCAACCCCTTTCCATTAAAGTGATTTTCGCCAGTCTCTGCTTAGGGCTACATCAACAGCAAACAAACCATAGAGATAGAACTTGAAACTGCTTTCTTGTGTCAAGTTTCAAAGAGCTAGCACAAACTGTGTTTGGTTTAGAGTTCCAAATACATGTATCCCTATAGGAGAAAACAGAGTGAAACCTAAAAATGAAAACGGTTACTGCAAACGAACGGTTTAACCTAGAAGAACGAAATTTGGTGAGCCAAGTGGTTTTGGTGTACTGATCATTACCTGAAAGAATCATCAAGATTGGGTGAAAAATAGTTTGCTGAGATTTCAGGCACCTCGAAGTTTTTTGGAAGCTTGGCAACCCCTTTCCATGGAAGTGATTTTTGCCAGTCTCTGCTTAGGGCTACATCAACAGCAAACAAACCATAGAGATAGAACTTGAAACTGCTTTCTTGTGTCAAGTTTCAAAGAGCTAGCACAAACCGTGTTTGATTTAGAGTTCCAAATACATGTATCCCTATAGGAGAAAACAGATTGAACTTAAAAATGAAAACGGTTACTGCAAATGAACGGTTTAACCTAGAAGAACGACATTTGGTGAGCCAAGTAGTTTTGGTGTACTGATCATTACCTGAAAGAATCATCAAGATTGGGTGAAAAAATGTTTGCTGAGATTTCAGGCAACTCGTAGTTTTTTGGAAGCTTGGCAACCCCTTTCCATGAAAGTGATTTTCGCCAGTCTCTGCTTAGGGCTACATCAACAGCAAACAAACCATAGAGATAGAACTTGAAACTGCTTTATTGTGTCAAGTTTCAAAGAGCTAGCACAAACCGTGTTTGATTTAGAGTTCCAAATACATGTATCCCTATAGGAGAAAACAGAGTGAAACCTAAAAATGAAAACGGTTACTGCAAACGAACGGTTTAACCTAGAAGAACGAAATTTGGTGAGCCAAGTGGTTTTGGTGTACTGATCATTACCTGAAAGAATCATCAAGATTGGGTGAAAAATAGTTTGCTGAGATTTCAGGCAACTCGAAGTTTTTTGGAAGCTTGGCAACCCCTTCCATAGAAGTGATTTTTGCCAGTCTCTGCTTAGGGCTACATCAACAGCAAACAAACCATAGAGATAGAACTTGAACTGCTTTCTTGTGTCAAGTTTCAAAGAGCTAGCACAAACCGTGTTTGATTTAGAGTTCCAAATACATGTATCCCTATAGGAGAAAACAGAGTGAAACCTAAAAATGAAAACGGTTACTGCAAACGAACGGTTTAACCTAGAAGAACGAAATTTGGTGAGCCAAGTGGTTTTGGTGTACTGATCATTACCTGAAAGAATCATCAAGATTGGGTGAAAAAATGTTTGCTGAGATTTCAGGCAACTCGTAGTTTTTTGGAAGCTTGGCAACCCCTTTCCATGAAAGTGATTTTCCCCAGTCTCTGCTTAGGGATACATCAACAGCAAACAAACCATAGAGATAGAACTTGAAACTGCTTTCTTGTGTCAAGTTTCAAAGAGCTAGCACAAACCGTGTTTGATTTAGAGTTCCAAATACATGTATCCCTATAGGAGAAAACAGAGTGAAACCTAAAAATGAAAAAGGTTACTGCAAACGAACGGTTTAACCTAGACGAACGAAATTTGGTGAGCCAAGTGGTTTTGGTGTACTGATCATTACATGAAAGAATCATCAAGATTGGGTGAAAAAATGTTTGCTGAGATTTCAGGCAACTCGTAGTTTTTTGGAAGCTTGGCAACCCCTTTCCATGAAAGTGATTTTCGCCAGTCTCTGCTTAGGGCTACATCAACAGCAAACAAACCATAGAGATAGAACTTGAAACTGCTTTCTTGTGTCAAGTTTCAAAGAGCTAGCACAAACCGTGTTTGATATAGAGTTCGAAATACATGTATCTTTATAGGAGAAAACAGATTGAAACCTAAAAATGAAAACGGTTACTGCAAACGAACGGTTTAACCTAGAAGAACGAAATTTGGTGAGCCAAGTGGTTTTGGTGTACTGATCATTACATGAAAGAATCATCAAGATTGGGTGAAAAAATGTTTGCTGAGATTTCAGGCAACTCGTAATTTTTTGGAAGCTTGGCAACCCTTTTCCATGAAAATGATTTTCGCCAGTCTCTGATTAGGGCTACATCAACAGCAAACAAACCATAGAGATAGAACTTGAAACTGCTTTCTTGTGTCATGTTTCAAAGAGCTAGCACAAACCGTGTTTGATTTAGAGTTCCAAATGCATGTATCCCTATAGGAGAAAACAGAGTGAAACCTACAAATGAAAACGGTTACTGCAAACGAACGGTTTAACCTAGAAGAACGAAATTTGGTGAGCCAAGTGGTTTTGGTGTACTGATCATTACATGAAAGAATCATCAAGATTGGGTGAAAAAATGTTTGCTGAGATTTCAGGCAACTCGTAGTTTTTTGGAAGCTTGGCAACCCCTTTCCATGAAAGTGATTTTCCCCAGTCTCTGCTTAGGGATACATCAACAGCAAACAAACCATAGAGATAGAACTTGAAACTGCTTTCTTGTGTCAAGTTTCAAAGAGCTAGCACAAACCGTGTTTGATTTAGAGTTCCAAATACATGTATCCCTATAGGAGAAAACAGAGTGAAACCTAAAAATGAAAACGGTTACTGCAAACGAACGGTTTAACCTAGACGAACGAAATTTGGTAAGCCCAGTGGTTTTGGTGTACTGATCATTACATGAAAGAATCATCAAGATTGGGTGAAAAAATGTTTGCTGAGATTTCAGGCAACTCGTAGTTTTTTGGAAGCTTGGCAACCCCTTTCCATTAAAGTGATTTTCGCCAGTCTCTGCTTAGGGCTACATCAACAGCAAACAAACCATAGAGATAGAACTTGAAACTGCTTTCTTGTGTCAAGTTTCAAAGAGCTAGCACAAACCGTGTTTGGTTTAGAGTTCCAAATACATGTATCCCTATAGGAGAAAACAGAGTGAAACCTAAAAATGAAAACGGTTACTGCAAACGAACGGTTTAACCTAGAAGAACGAAATTTGGTGAGCCAAGTGGTTTTGGTGTACTGATCATTACCTGAAAGAATCATCAAGATTGGGTGAAAAATAGTTTGCTGAGATTTCAGGCACCTCGAAGTTTTTTGGAAGCTTGGCAACCCCTTTCAATGGAAGTGATTTTTGCCAGTCTCTGCTTAGGGCTACATCAACAGCAAACAAACCATAGAGATAGAACTTGAAACTGCTTTCTTGTGTCAAGTTTCAAAGAGCTAGCACAAACCGTGTTTGATTTAGAGTTCCAAATACATGTATCCCTATAGGAGAAAACAGATTGAACTTAAAAATGAAAACGGTTACTGCAAATGAACGGTTTAACCTAGAAGAACGACATTTGGTGAGCCAAGTAGTTTTGGTGTACTGATCATTACCTGAAAGAATCATCAAGATTGGGTGAAAAAATGTTTGCTGAGATTTCAGGCAACTCGTAGTTTTTTGGAAGCTTGCAACCCCTTTCCATGAAAGTGATTTTCGCCAGTCTCTGCTTAGGGCTACATCAACAGCAAACAAACCATAGAGATAGAACTTGAAACTGCTTTATTGTGTCAAGTTTCAAAGAGCTAGCACAAACCGTGTTTGATTTAGAGTTCCAAATACATGTATCCATATAGGAGAAAACAGAGTGAAACCTAAAAATGAAAACGGTTACTGCAAACGAACGGTTTCACCTAGAAAACGAAATTTGGTGAGCCAAGTGGTTTTGGTGTACTGATTATTACCTGAAAGAATCATAAAGATTGGTGAAAAAATGTTTGCTGAGATTTCAGGAAACTCGTAGTTTTTGGAAGCTTGGCAACCCCTTTTGATGAAAGTGATTTTCGCCAGTTTCTGCTTAGGTCTACATCAACAGCAAACAAACCATAGAGATAGAACTTGAAACTACTTTATTGTGTGAAGTTTTCAAAGAGCTAGCACAAACCGTGTTTGATTTAGAGTTCCAAATACATGTATCCCTATAGGAGAAAACAGAGTGAAACCTAAAATTTAAAACGGTTACTGCAAACGAACGGTTTAAACTAGAAGAATGAAATTTGGTGAGCCAAGTGGTTTTGGTGTACTGATCATTACCTGAGGGAATCATCAAGATTGGGTGAAAAATGTTTGCTGAGATTTCAGGCAACTCGTAGTTTTTTGGAAGCTTGTCAACTCTTTTCCATGAAAGTGATTTTCGCCAGTCTCTGCTTAGGGCTACATCAACAGCAAAGAAACCATAAAGATAGAACTTGAAACTGCTTTATTGTGTCAAGCTTCAAAGAGCTAGCACAAACCGTGTTTGATTTAGAGTTCCAAATATATGTATCCCTATAGGAGAAAACAGATTGAAACCTAAAAATGAAAACGGTTACTGCAAATGAACGGTTTAACCTAGAAGAACGACATTTGGTGAGCCAAGTAGTTTTGGTGTACTGATCATTACCTGAAAGAATCATCAAGATTGGGTGAAAAAATGTTTGCTGAGATTTCAGGCAACTCGTAGTTTTTTGGAAGCTTGGCAACCCCTTTCCATGAAAGTGATTTGCGCCAGTCTCTGCTTAGGGCTACATGAACATCAAACAAACCATAAAGATAGAACTTGAAACTGCTTTATTGTGTCAAGCTTCAAAGAGCTAGCACAAACCGTGTTTTGATTTAGAGTTCCAAATACATGTATCCCTATAGGAGAAAACAGAGTGAAACCTAAAAATGAAAACGGTTACTGCAAACGAACGGTTTAACCTAGAAGAACGAAATTTGGTGAGCCAAGTGGTTTTGTGTACTGATTATTACCTGAAAGAATCATAGAGATTGGGTGAAAAAATGTTTGCTGAGATTTCAAGAAACTCGTAGTTTTTTTTTTAAGCTTGGCAACCCCTTTTGATGAAAGTGATTTTCGCCAGTCTCTGCTTAGGGCTACATCAACAGCAAACAAACCATAGAGATAGAACTTGAAACTACTTTATTGTGTCAAGTTTCAAAGAGCTAGCACAAACCGTGTTTGATTTAGAGTTCCAAATACATGTATCCTATAGGAGAAAACAGAGTGAAACCTAAAAATGAAAATGGTTACTGCAAACGAACTGTTTAACCTAGAAGAACGAAATTTGGTGAGCCAAGTGGTTTTGGTGTACTGATCAGTACCTGAAAGAATCATCAAGATTGGGTGAAAAATGTTTGCTGAGATTTCAGGCAACTCGTAGTTTTTTGGAAGTTTGGCAACCCCTTTCCATGAAAGTGATTTTCGCCAGTCTCTGCTTAAGGCTACATCAACAGCAAACAAACCATAGAGATAGAACTTGAAACTGCTTTATTGTGTCAAGTTTCAAAGAGCTAGCACAAACCGTGTTTGATTCAGAGTTCCAAATACATGTATCCCTATAGGAGAAAACAGAGTGAAACCTAAAAATGAAAACGGTTACTGCAAACGAACGGTTTAACCTAGAAGAACGAAATTTGGTGAGCCAAGTGGTTTTTGGTGTACTGATCATTACCTAAAAGAATCATCAAGATTGGGTGAAAAAATATTTGCTGAGATTTCAGGAAACTCATAGTTTTTTGGAAGCTTGGCATCCCCTTTCCATGAAAGTATTTTCGCCAGTCTCTGCTTAGGGCTACATCAACAGCAAACAAACCATAAAGATAGAACTTGAAACTGCTTTCTTGTGTTAAGTTTCAAAGAGCTAGCACAAACCATGTTTGATTTAGAGTTCCAAATACATGTATCCCTATAGGAGAAAACAGAGTGAAACCTAAAAATTAAAACGGTTACTGCAAACGAACGGTTTAACTAGAAGAACGAAATTTTGTGAGCCAAGTGGTTTTGGTGTACTGATCATTACCTGAAAGAATCATCAAGATTGGGTGAAAAAAATGTTTGCTGAGATTTCAGGCAACGCGTAGTCATTTGGAAGCTTGGCAACACCTTTAAATGAAAGTGATTTTCGCCAGTCTTTGCTTAGCGCTACATCAACAGCAAACAAACCATAGAGAGAGAACTTGTAACTGCTTTATTGTGTCAAGTTTCAAAGAGCTAGAACAAATCGTGTTTGATTTAGAATTCCAAATAAATGTATCCCTATAGGAGAAAACAGAGTGAAACCTAAAAATGTAAACGGTTACTGCAAACGAACGTAACCTAGAAGAACGAAACTTGGTGAGCCAAGTGGTTTTGGTTTGGTACTGATCATTACCTGAAAGAATCATCAAGATTGGGTGAAAAAATGTTTTCTGAAATTTCAGGCAACTCCTAGTTTTTTGGAAGCTTGGCAAACCCTTTCCATGAAAGTGATTTTCACCAGTCTCTGCTAGGGAGGGCTACATCAACAGCAAACAAACCATAGAAATAGAACTTGAAACTGCTTTATTGTGTCAAGTTTCAAAGAGCTAGCACAAACCCTGTTTGATTTAGAGTTCCAAATACATGTATCCCTATAGGAGAAAACAGAGTGAAACCTAAAAATGGAAACGAGTACTGCAAACGAACGGTTTAACCTAGACGAACGAAATTTGGTGAGCCAAGTGGTTTTGGTGTACTGATCATTACCTGAAAGAATCATCAAGATTGGTGAAAAAATGCTTGCTGAGATTTCAGGCAACTCGTAGTTTTTTGGAAGCTTGGCAACCCCTTTCCATGAAAGTGATTTTCGCCAGTCTCTGCTTAGGGCTACATAAAGCGTAAACAAACCATAGAGAAAGAACTTGCAACTGCTTTATTGTGTCAAGTTTCAAAGAGCTACCACAAACCTTGTTTGATTTAAAATTCCAAATAAATGTATCCCTATAGGAGAAAACAGAGTGAAACCTAAAAATGAAAACGGTTACTGCAAACGAACGGATTAACCTAGAAGAACGAAATTTTGTGAGCCAAGTTGTTTTGGTGTACTGATCATTACCTGAAAGAATCATCAAGATTGGATGGAAAAATGTTTGCTGAGATTTCAGGCAATTCGTAGTTTTTTGGAAGCTTGGCAACCCCTTTAAATGAAAGTGATTTTCGCCAGTCTCTGCTTAGGGCTACATCAACAGCAAACAAACCATAGAGATAGAACTTGAAACTGCTTTATTTTGTCAAGTTTCAAAGAGCTAGCACAAACCATGTTTGACTTAGAGTTCCAAATACATGTATCCCTATAGGAGAGAACGGAGTGAAACCTAAAAATGAATACGGTTACTGCAAACGAACGGTTTAACCTAGAAGAACGAAATTTGGTGAGCCAAGTGGTTTTGGGTGTACCGATTATTACCTGAAATAATCATCAAGATTGGGTGAAGAAATGTTTGCTGAGATTTCAGGCAACTCGTAGTTTTTTCGAAGCTTGACAACGCCTTTCCATTAAAGTGATTTTTGCCAGTCTCTGCTTAGGGCTACATCAACAGCAAACAAACCATAGAGATAGAACTTGAAACTGCTTTATTTTGTCAAGTTTCAAAGAGCTAGCACAAACCTTGTTTGATTTAGATTTCCAAATACATGTATCCCTACAGGAGAAAACAGCGTGAAACCTAAAAATGAAAACGGTTACTGCAAACGAACGGTTTAACCTAGAAGAACGACATTTGGTGAGCCAAGTAATTTTGGTGTACTGATCATTACCTGAAAGAATCATCAAGATTGGGTGAAAAAATGTTTGCTGAGATTTCAGGCAACTCGTAGTTTTTTGGAAGCTTGGCAACCCCTTTCCATGATTGTGATTTTCGCCAGTCTCTGCTTAGGGCTACATGAACAGCAAAAAAACCATAAAGATAGAACTTGAAACTGCTTTATTGTGTCAAGCTTCAAAGAGCTAGCACTAACCGTGTTTGATTTAGAGTTCCAAATACATGTATCCCTATAGGAGAAAAGAGAGTGAAACCTAAAAATGAAAACGGTTACTGCAAACGAACCCTTTAACCTAGAAGAACGAAATTAGGTGAGCCAAGTGGTTTTGGTGTACTGATTATTACCTGAAAGAATCATCAAGATTGGGTGAAAAAATGTTTGCTGAGATTTCAGGAAACTCGTAGTTTTTTGGAAGCTTGGCAACCCCTTTTGATGAAAGTGATTTTCGCCAGTCTCTGCTTAGGGCTACATCAACAGCAAACAAACCATAGAGATAGAACTTGAAACTACTTTATTGTGTCAAGTTTCAAAGAGCTAGCACAAACCGTGTTTGATTTAGAGTTCCAAATACACGTACCCTATAGGAGAAAACAGAGTGAAACCTAAAAATGGAAACGGTTACTGCAAACGAACGGTTTAACCTAAAAGAACGACATTTGGTGAGCCAAGTAGTTTTGGTGTACCGATCATTACCTGAAAGAATCATCAAGATTGGGTGAAAAAATGTTTGCTAAGATTTGAGGCAACTCGGTAGTTTTTTGGAAGCTTGGCAACTCCTTTCCATGAAAGTGATTTTTCGCCAGTCTCCGCTCAGGGAGGGCTACATCAACAGCAAACAAACCATAGAGATAGAACTTGAACTGCTTTATTGTGTCAAGCTTCAAAGAGATAGCACAAACCGTGTTTGATTTAGAGTTCCAAATACATGTATCCCTATAGGAGAAAACAGAGTGAAACCTAAAAATGGAAACGGTTACTGCAAACGAACGGTTTAACATAGAAGAACGAAATTTGGTGAGCCAAGTGGTTTTGGTGTACTGATCAGTACCTGAAAGAATCATCAAGATTGGGTGAAAAAATGTTTGCTGAGATTTCAGGCAACTCGAAGTTTTTTGGAAGCTTGGCAACCCCTTTCTATGAAAGTGATTTTCGCCAGTCTCTGCTTAAGGCTACATCAACAGCAAACAAACCATAGTGATAGAACTTGAAACTGCTTTCTTGTGTCAAGTTTCAAAGAGCTAGCACAAACCGTGTTTGATATAGAGTTCCAAATACATGTATCCCTATAGGAGAAAACAGAGTGAAACCTAAAAATGAAAACGGTTACTGCAAACGAACGGTTTAACCTAGAAAAACGAAATTTGGTGCGCCAAGTGGTTTTGGTGTACTGATCATTACCTGAGAGAATCATCAAGATTGGGTGAAAAAATGTTTGCTGAGATTTCAGGCAACTCGTAGTTTTTTGGAAGCTTGGCAACCCCTTTCCATGAAAGTGATTTCGCCAGTCTCTGCTTAGGGCTACATCAACAGCAAACAAACCATAGAGATAGAACTTGAACCTGCTTTATTGTGTCAAATTTCAAAGAGCTAGCACAAACCGTGTTTGATTTAGAGTTCCAAATACATGTATCCCTATAGGAGAAAACAGAGTGAAAACTGAAAATGAAAACGGTTACTGTAAACGAACGGTTTAACCTAGAAGAACGAAATTTGGTGAGCCAAGTGGTTTTGGTGTACTGATCATTACCTGAAAGAATCATCAAGATTGGGTGAAAAAATGTTTGCTGAGAATTCAGGCAACTCGTAGTTTTTTGGAAGCTTGGCAACCCCTTTCCAGGAAAGTGATTTTCGCCAATCTCTGCTTAGGGCTACATTAACAGCAAACAAACCATAGAGATAGAACTTGAAACTGCTTTATTGTGTCAAGTTTCAAAGAGCTAGCACTACTGTGTTTCATTTAGAGTTCCAAATACATGTATCCCTAGAGGAGAAAACAGATTGAAACATAAAAATGAAAACGGTTTACTGCAAACGAACGGTTTAACCTAGAAGAACGACATTTGTTGAGCCAAATAGTTTTGGTGTACTGATCATTACCTGAAAGAATCATCAAGATTGGGTGAAAAAATGTTTGCTGAGATTTCAGGCAACTCGTAGTTTTTTGGAAGCTTGGCAACCCCTTTCCATGAAAGTGATTTTCGCCAGTCTCTGCTTAGGGCTACATCAACAGCAAACAAACCATAGAGATAGAACTTGAAACTGCTTTATTTTGTCAAGTTTCAAAGAGCTAGCACAAACCTTGTTTGATTTAGATTTCCAAATACATGTATCCCTACAGGAGAAAACAGCGTGAAACCTAAAAATGAAAACGGTTACTGCAAACGAACGGTTTAACCTAGAAGAACGACATTTGGTGAGCCAAGTAGTTTTGGTGTACTGATCATTACCTGAAAGAATCATCAAGATTGGGTGAAAAAATGTTTGCTGAGATTTCAGGCAACTCATAGTTTTTTGGAAGCTTGGCAACCCCTTTCCATGAAAGTGATTTACGCCAGTCTCTGCTTAGGGCTACATGTACATCAAACAAACCATAAAGATAGAACTTGAAACTGCTTTATTGTGTCAAGCTTCAAAGAGCTAGCACAAACCGTGTTTGATTTAGACTTCCAAATACATGTATCCCTATAGGAGAAAACAGAGTGAAACCTAAAAATGGAAACGGTTACTGCAAACGAACGGTTTAACCTAGAAGAACGACATTTGGTGAGCCAAGTAGTTTTGGTGTACTGATCATTACCTGAAAGAATCATCCAGATTGGGTGAAAAAATGTTTGCTAAGATTTGAGGCAACTCGTAGTTTTTTGGAAGCATGGCAACTCCTTTCCATGAAAGTGATTTTCGCCAGTCTCTGCTCAGGGAGGGCTACATCAACAGCAAACAAACCATAGAGATAGAACTTGAAACTGCTTTGTTGTGTCAAGCTTCAAAGAGCTAGCACAAACCGTGTTTGATTTAGAGTTCCAAATACATGTATCCCTATAGGAGAAAACAGAGTGAAACCTAAAAATGGAAACGGTTACTGCAAACGAACGGTTTAACATAGAAGAACGAAATTTGGTGAGCCAAGTGGTTTTGGTGTACTGATCAGTACCTGAAAGAATCATCAAGATTGGGTGAAAAAATGTTTTCTGAAATTTCAGGCAACTCGTAGTTTTTTGGAAGCTTGGCAACCCCTTTCCATGAAAGTGATTTTCACCAGTCTCTGCTAGGGAGGGCTACATCAACAGCAAACAAACCATAGAGATAGAACTTGAAACTGCTTTATTGTGTCAAGTTTCAAAGAGCTAGCACAAACCCTGTTTGATTTAGAGTTCCAAATACATGTATCCCTATAGGAGAAAACAGTGAAACCTAAAAATGGAAACGGGTACTGCAAACGAACGGTTTAACCTAGAAGAACGAAATTTGGTGAGCCAAGTGGTTTTGGTGTACTGATCATTACCTGAAAGAATCATCAAGATTGGGTGAAAAAATGTGTGCTGAGATTTCAGGCAACTCGTAGTTTTTTGGAAGCTTGGCAACCCCTTTCCATGAAAGTGATTTTCGCCAGTCTCTGCTTAGGGCTACATCAACAGTAAACAAACCATAGAGAAAGAACTTGCAACTGCTTTATTGTGTCAAGTTTCAAAGAGCTACCACAAACCGTGTTTGATTTAAAATTCCAAATACATGTATCCCTATAGGAGAAAACAGAGTGAAACCTAAAAATGAAAACGGTTACTGCAAACGAACGGTTTAACCTAGAAGAACGAAATTTGGTGAGCCAAGTGGTTTTGGTGTACTGATTATTACCTGAAAGAATCATCAAGATTGGGTGAAAAAATGTTTGCTGAGATTTCAGGCAACTCGTAGTTTTTTGGAAGCTTGGCAACCCCTTTCCATGAAAGTGATTTTTGCCAGTCTCTGCTTAGGGCTACATCAACAGCAAACAAACCATAGAGAGAGAACTTGAAACTGCTTTATTGTGTCAAGTTTCAAAGAGCTAGCACAAACCGTGTTTGATTTAGAGTTCCAAATACATGTATCCCTATAGGAGAGAACAGAGTGAAACCTAAAAATGAAAACGGTTACTGCAAACGAACGGTTTAACCTAGAAGAACGAAATTTGGTGAGCCAAGTGGTTTTGGTGTACTGATCATTACCTGAAAGAATCATCAAGATTAGGTGAAAAAATGTTTGCTGAGATTTCAGGAAACTCGTAGTTTTTTGGAAGCTTGGCAACCTTTTTTCATGAAAGTGATTTTCGCCAGTCTCTGCTTAGTGCTACATCAACAGCAAACAAACCATTGAGATAGAAGTTGAAACTGCTTTCTTGTGTCAAGTTTCAAAGAGCTTGCACAAAACGTGTTTGATTTAGAGTTCCAAATACATGTATCCCTATAGGAGAAAACAGAGTGAAACCTAAAAATGAAAATGGTTACTACAAACGAACGGTTTAACCTAGAAGAAGGAAATTAGGTGAGCCAAGTGGTTTTGGTGAACTGATCATTACCTGAAAGAATCATCAAGATTAGGTGAAAAAATGTTTGCTGAGATTTAAGGCAACTCGTAGTTTTTTGGAAGCTTGGCAACCCCTTTCCATGAAAGTGATTTTCGCCAGTCTCTGCTTAGGGCTACATCAACAGCAAACAAAGCATTGAGATAGAACTTGAAACTGCTTTATTGTGTCAATTTTCAAAGAGCTAGCACAAACCATGTTTGATTTAGAGCTCCAAATACATGTATCCCTATAGGAGAAAAGAGAGTGAAACCTAAAAATGAAAATGGTTACTGCAAACGAACGGTTTAACCTAGAAGAACGAAATTTTTTGAGCTAAGTGGTTTTGGTGTACTGATCATCACCTGAAAGAATCATCAAGATTGGGTGAAAAAATCTTTGCTGAGATTTCAGGCAACGCGTAGTCATTTGGAAGCTTGGCAACACCTTTAAATGAAAGTGATTTTCGCCAGTCTCTGCTTAGCGCTACATCAACAGCAAACAAACCATAGAGAGAGAACTTGTAACTGCTTTATTGTGTCAAGTTTCAAAGAGCTAGAACAAATAGTGTTTGATTTAAAATTCCAAATAAATGTATCCCTATAGGAGAAAACAGAGTGAAACCTAAAAATGAAAACGGTTACTGCAAACGAACGGTTTAACCTAGAAGAACGAAACTTGGTGAGCCAAGTGGTTTTGGTGTACTGATCATTACCTGAAAGAATCATCAAGAATGGGTGAAAAAATGTTTTCTGAAATTTCAGGCAACTCGTAGTTTTTTGGAAGCTTGGCAACCCCTTTCCATGAAAGTGATTTTCGCCAGTCTCTGCTAGGTAGGGCTACATCAACAGCAAACAAACCATAAAAATAGAACTTGAAACTGCTTTATTGTGTCAAGTTTCAAAGAGCTAGCACAAACCGTGTTTGATTTAGAGTTCCAAATACATGTATACCTATAGGAGAAAACAGAGTGAAACCTAAAAATGAAAACGGTTACTGCCAACGAACGGTTTAACCGAGAAGAACGAAATTTGGTGAGCCAAGTGGTTTTGGTGTACTGATCATTACCTGAAAGCATAATCAAGATTGGGTGAAAAAATGCTTGCTGAGATTTCAGGCAACTCGTAGTTTTTTGGAAGCTTGGCAACCCCTTTCCATGAAAGGGATTTTCCCCAGTCTCTGCTTAGGGCTATATCAACAGTAAACAAACCATACAGAAAGAACTTGCAACTGCTTTATTGTGTCAAGTTTCAAAGAGCTAGCACAAACCGTGTTTGACTTAGAGTTCCAAATACATGTATCCCTATAGGAGAGAACAGAGTGAAACCTAAAAATGAAAACGGTTACTGCAAACGAACGGTTTAACCTAGAAGAACGAAATTTGGTGAGCCAAGTGGTTGTGGTGTACTGATTATTACCTGAAAGAATCATCAAGATTGGGTGAAAAAATGTTTGCTGAGATTTCAGGGAACTCGTAGTTTTTTGGAAGCTTGGCAACCCCTTTCCATTAAAGTGATTTTTGCCAGTCTCTGCTTAGGGCTACATCAACAGCAAAAAAACCATAGAGATAGAACTTGAAACTGCTTTATTGTGTCAAGCTTCAAAGAGCTAGCACAAACCGTGTTTGATTTAGAGTTCCAAATACATGTATCCCTATAGGAGAAAACAGAGTGAAACCTAAAAATGAAAACGGTTACTGCAAACGAACGGTTTAACCTAGAAGAACAAAATTAGGTGCGCCAAGTGGTTTTGGTGTACTGATTATTACCTGAAAGAATCATAAAGATTGGGTGAAAAAATGTTTGCTGAGATTTCAGGAAACTCGTAGTTTTTTGGAAGCTTGGCAACCCCTTTTGATGAAAGTTATTTTCGCCAGTCTCTGCTTAGGGCTACATCAACAGCAAACAAACCATAGAGATAGAACTTGAAACTACTTTATTGTGTCAAGTTTCAAAGAGCTAGCACAAACCGTGTTTGATTTAGAGTTCCAAA
This sequence comes from Ictidomys tridecemlineatus, assembly GCF_052094955.1. NCBI lineage: Eukaryota > Metazoa > Chordata > Mammalia > Rodentia > Sciuridae > Ictidomys > Ictidomys tridecemlineatus. The sequence goes on from NW_027522442.1 coordinate 63,415, forward strand.
TACATGTATCCATATAGGACAAAACAGAGTGAAACCTAAAAATGAAAACGGTTACTGTAAACGAACGGTTTAACCTAGAAGAATGAAATTTGGTGAACCAAGTGGTTTCGGTGTACCAATCATTACCTTAAAGAATCATCAAGATTGGGTGAAAAAATGTTTGCTGAGATTTCAGGCAACTCGTAGTTTTTTGGAAGCTTGGCAACCCCTTTCCATGAAAGTGATTTTCGCCAGTCTCTGCTTAGGGCTACATCAACAGCAAACAAACCATAGAGATAGAACTTGAAACTGCTTTATTGTGTCAAGTTTCAAAGAGCTAGCACAAACCGTGTTTGATTTAGAGTTCCAAATACATGTATCCGTATAGGAGAAAACAGTGTGAAACCTAACAATGAAAACGGTTACTGCAAACGAACGGTTTAACCTAGAAGAATGAAATTTGGTGAGCCAAGTGGTTTTGGTGTACTGATCATTACCTGAAAAAATCATCAAGATTGGGTGAAAAAATATTTGCTGAGATTTCAGGCAACTTCTAGTTTTTTGGAAGCTTGGCAACCCCTTTCTATGAAAGTGATTTTCGCCAGTCTCTGCTCAGGGAGGGCTACATCAACAGCAAACAAACCATAGAGATAGAACTTGAAACTGCTTTATTGTGTCAACTTTCAAAGAGCTAGCACAAACCGTGTTTTATTTAGAGTTCCAAATACATGTATCCCTATAGGAGAAAACAGAGTGAAACCTAAGAATGGAAACGGTTACTGCAAACGAACGGTTTAACCTAGAAGAACGAAATTTGGTGAGCCAAGTGGTTTTGGTGTACTGATCATTACCTGAAAGAATCATCAAGATTGGGTGAAAAAATGTTTGCTGAGATTTCAGGCAACTCGTAGTTTTTGGAAGCTTGTCAACCCCTTTCCATGAAAGTGATTTTCGCCAGTCTCTGCTTAGGGCTACATCAACAGTAAACAAACCATAGAGAAAGAACTTGCAACTGCTTTATTGTGTCAAGTTTCAAAGAGCTACCACATACCGTGTTTGATTTAAAATTCCAAATAAATGTATCCCTATAGGAGAAAACAGAGTGAAACCAAAAAATGAAAACGGTTACTGCAAACGAACGGATTAACCTAGAAGAACGAAATTTGGTGAGCCAAGTTGTTTTGGTGTACTGATCATTACCTGAAAGAATCATCAATATTGGATGGAAAAATGTTTGCTGAGATTTCAGGCAACTCGTAGTTTTTTGGAAGCTTGGCAACCCATTTAAATGAAAGTGATTTTCGCCAGTCTCTGCTTAGGGCTACATCAACAGCAAACAAACCATAGAGATAGAACTTGAAACTGCTTTATTTTGTCAAGCTTCAAAGAGCTAGCACAAACCGTGTTTGATTTAGAGTTCCAAATACATGTATCCCTATAGGAGAAAACAGAGTAAAACCTAAAAATGAAAACGGTTACTGCAAACGAACGGTTTAACCTAGAAGAACGAAATTTGGTGAGCCAAGTGGTTTTGGTGTACTTATTATTACCTGAAAGAATCATCAAGATTGGGTGAAAAAATGTTTGCTGAGATAACAGGCAACTCGTAGTTTTTTGGAAGCTTGGCAACCCCTTTCCATGAAAGTGATTTTCGCCAGTCTCTGCTTAGGGCTACATCAACAGCAAAAAAACCATAGAGATAGAACTTGAAACTGATTTATTGTGTCAAGTTTCAAAGAGCTAGCACAAACCGTGTTTGATTTAGAGTTCCAAATACATGTATTCGTATAGGAGAAAACAGTGTGAAACCTAAAAATGAAAACGGTTACTGCAAACGAACGGTTTAACCTAGAAGAATGAAACTTGGTGAGCCAAGTGGTTTTGGTTTACTGATCATTACCTGAAAAAATCATCAAGATTGGGTGAAAAAATGTGTGCTGAGATTTCAGGCAACTCGTAGTTTTTTGGAAGCTTGGCAACCCCTTGCCATGAAAGTGATTTTCGCCAGTCTCTGCTCAGGGAGGGCTATATCAACAGCAAACAAACCATAGAGATAGAACTTGAAACTGCTTTATTGTGTCAAGTTTCAAAGAGCTAGCACAAACCGTTTTTGATTTAGAGTTCCAAATACATGTATCCCTATAGGAGAAAACAGAGTGAAACCTAAAAATGAAAACCGTTACTGCAAACGAACGGTTAAACCTAGAAGAACGAAATTTGGTGAGCCAAGTGTTTTTGGTGTACTGATCATTACCTGAAAGAATCATCAAGATTGGGTGAAAAAATGTTTGCTGAGATTTCAGGGAACTCGTAGTTTTTTGGAAGCTTGGCAACCCCTTTCCATGAAAGTGATTTTCGCCAGTCTCTGCTTAGGGCTACATCAACAGCAAACAAACCATAGAAATAGAACTTGAAACTGCTTTATTGTGTCATGTTTCAAAGAGGTAGCACAAACCGTGTTTGATTTAGAGTTCCAAATACATGTATCCCTATAGGAGAAAACAGAGTGAAACCTAAAAATGAAAACGGTTACTGCAAACGAACGGATTATCCTAGAAGAACGAAATTTGGTGAGCCAAGTTGTTTTGGTGTACTGATCATTACCTGAAAGAATCATCAAGATTGGATGGAAAAATGTTTGCTGAGATTTCAGGCAACTCGTAGTTTTTTGGAAGCTTGGCAACCCCTTTAAATGAAAGTGATTTTCGCCAGTCTCTGCTTAGGGCTACATCAACAGCTAAGAAACCATAGAGATAGAACTTGAAACAGCTTTATTTTGTCAAGTTTCAACGAGCTAGCACAAACCGTGTTTGATTTAGAGTTCCAAATACATGTATCCCTATAGGAGAAAACAGAGTGAAACCTAAAAATGAAAACGGTTACTGCAAACGAACGGTTTAACCTAGAAGAACGAAATTTGGTGAGCCAAGTGGTTTTGGTGTACTGATCAGTACCTGAAAGAATCATCAAGATTCTGTGAAAAAATGTTTGCTGAGATTTCAGGCAAATCGTAGTTTTTTGGAAGCTTGGCAACCCCTTTCCATGAAAGTGATTTTCGCCAGTCTCTGCTTAGGGCTACATCAACAGAAAACTAACCACAGAGATAGAACTTGAAACTGCTTTCTTGTGTCAAGTTTCAAAGAGCTAGCACAAACCGTGTTTGATTTAGAGTTCCAAATACATGTATCCCTGTAGGAGAAAGCAGAGTGAAACCTAAACATGAAAACGGTTACTGCAAACGAACGGTTTAACCTAGAAGAATGAAATTTGGTGAGCCAAGTCGTTTTGGTGTACTGATCATTACCTGAAAGAATCATCAAGATTGGGTAAAAAAATGTTTGCTGAGATTTCAGGAAACTTGTAGTTTTTTGGAAGCTTGGCAACCCCTTTAAATGAAAGTGATTTTCGCCAGTCTCTTCTTAAGGCTACATCAACAGCAAAAAAACCATAGAGATAGAACTTGAAACTGCTTTATTGTGTCAAGTTTCAAAGAGCTAGCACAAACCGTGTTTGATTTAGAGTTCCAAATACATGTATCCCTATAGGAGAAAACAGATTGAAACCTAAAAATGAAAACGGTTACTGTAAACGAACGGTTTAACCTAGAAGAACGAAATTTGGTGAACCAAGTGGTTTCGGTGTACCCATCATTACCTTAAAGAATCACTAAGATTGGGTGAAAAAATGTTTGCCGAGATTTCAGGTAACTCGTAGTTTTTTGGAAGCTTGGCAACCCCTTTCCATGAAAGTGATTTTCGCCAGTCTCTGCTTAGGGCTACATCAACAGCAAACAAACCATAAAAATAGAACTTGAAACTGCTTTATTGTGTCAAGTTTCAAAGAGCTAGCACAAACCGTGTTTGATTTAGAGTTCCAAATACATGTATCCCTATAGGAGAAAACAGAGTGAAACCAAAATTGAAAACGGTTACTGCAAATGAACGGATTAACGTAGAATAACGAAATTTGGTGAGCCAAGTGGTTTTGGTGTACTGATCATTACCTGAAAGAATCATCAAGATTGGATGGAAAAATGTTTGCTGAGATTTCAGGCAACTCGTAGTTTTTTGGAAGCTTGGCAACCCCTTTAAATTAAAGTGATTTTCGCCAGTCTCTGCTTAGGGCTACATCAACAGCAAAAAAACCATAGAGATAAAACTTGAAACTGCTTTATTGTGTCAAGTTTCAAAGAGCTAGCACAAACCGTGTTTGATTTAGAGTTCCAAATACATGTATCCATATAGGAGAAAACAGTGTGAAACCTAAAAATGAAAACGGTTACTGCAAACGAACGGTTTAACCTAGAAGAATGAAACTTGGTGAGCCAAGTGGTTTTGGTTTACTGATCATTACCTGAAAAAATCATCAAGATTGGGTGAAAAAATGTTTGCTGAGATTTCAGGCTACTCGTAGTTTTTTGGAAGTTTGGCAACCCCTTTCTATGAAAGTGATTTTCGCCAGTCTCTGCTCAGGGAGGGCTACATCAACAGCAAACAAACCATAGAGATAGAACTTGAAACTGATTTCTTGTGTCAAGTTTCAAAGAGCTAGCACAAACCGTGTTTGATTTAGAGTTCCAAATACATGTATCCCTATAGGAGAAAACAGAGTGAAACCTAAAAATGAAAACGGTTACTGCAAACGAACGTTTAAACCTAGAAGAACGAAATTTGGTGAGCTAAGTGGTTTTGGTGTACTGATCATTACCTAAAATAATCATCAAGATTGGGTGAAAAAAAGGTTTGCTGAGATTTCAGGCAACGCGTAGTCATTTGGAAGCTTGGCAACACCTTTAAATGAAAGTGATTTTCGCCAGTCTCTGCTTAGTGCTACATCAACAGCAAACAAACCATAGAGAGAGAACTTGCAACTGCTTTATTGTGTCAAGTTTCAAAGAGCTAGAACAAACCGTGTTTGATTTAGAGTTCCAAATAAATGTATCCCTATAGGAGAAAACAGAGTGAAACCTAAAAATGAAAACGGTTACTGCAAACGAACGGTTTAACCTAGAAGAACGAAATTTGGTGAGCCAAGTGGTTTTGGTGTACTGATCATTACCTGAAGGAATCATCAAGATTGGGTGAAAAAATGTTTGCTGAGATTTCAGGGAACTCGTAGTTTTTTGGAAGCTTAGCAACCCCTTTAAATGAAAGTGATTTTTGCCAGTCTCTGCTTAGGGCTACATCAACAGCAAAAAAACCATAGAGATACAACTTGAAACTGCTCTATTGTGTCAAGGTTCAAAGAGCTAGCACAAACCGTGTTTGATTTAGAGTTCCAAATACATGTATCCCTATAGGAGAAAACAGAGGGAAACCTAAAAATGAAAATGATTACTGCAAACGAACGGTTTAACCTAGAAAACAAAATTTGGTGAGCCAAGTGGTTTTGGTGTACTGATCATTACCTGAAAGAATCTTCAAGATTGGGTGAAAAAAATGTTTGCTGAGATTTCAGGCAACTCGTAGTTTTTGGGAAGCTTGGCAACCCCTTTAAATGAAAGTGATTTTTGCCAGTCTCTGCTTAGGGCTACATCAACAGCAAACAAACCATAAAAATAGAACTTGAAACTGCTTTATTTTGTCAAGTTTCAAAGAGCTAGCACAAACCGTGTTTGATTTAGAGTTCCAAATACATGTATCCTTATAGGAGAAAAAAGAGTGAAACCTAAAAATGAAAACGGTTACTGCAAACGAACGGTTTAACCTAGAAGAACAAAATTTGGTGAGCCAAGTGGTTTTGGTGTACTGATCATTACCTGAAAGAATCATCAAGATTGGATGGAAAAATGTTTGCTGAGATTTCAGGAAACTCGTAGTTTTTTGGAAGCTTGGCAACCCCTTTAAATGAAAGTGATTTTCGCCAGTCTCTGCTTAGGGCTACATCAACAGCAAACAAACCATAGAGATAGAACTTGAAACTGCTTTATTTTGTCAAGTTTCAAAGAGCTAGCACAAACCGTGTTTGATTTAGAATTCCAAATACATGTATCCCTATAGGAGAAAACAGAGTGAAACCTAAAAATGGAAACGGTTACTGCAAACGAACGGTTTAACCTAGAAGAACGAAATTTGGTGAGCCAAGTGGTTTTGGTGTACTGATCATTACCTGAAAAAATCATCAAGATTGGGTGAAAAAATGTTTGCTGAGATTTCAGGCAACGCGTAGTCATTTCGAAGCTTGGCAACACCTTTAAATGAAAGTGATTTTCGCCAGTCTCTGCTTAGCGCTACATCAACAGCAAAAAAACCATAGAGAGAGAATTTGCAACTGCTTTATTGTGTCAAGTTTCAAAGAGCTAGAACAAACCGTGTTTGATTCAGAATTCCAAATAAATGTATCCCTATAGGAGAAAACAGAGTGAAACCTAAAAATGAAAACGGTTACTGCAAACGAACGGTTAAACCTAGAAGAACGAAATTTGGTGAGCCAAGTGGATTTGGTGTACTGATCATTACCTGAAAGAATCATCAAGATTGGGTGAAAAAAAGGTTTGCTGAAATTTCAGGCAACGCGTAGTCATTTGGAAGCTTGGCAACACCTTTAAATGAAAGTGATTTTCGCCAGTTTCTGCTTAGTGCTACATCTACAGCAAACAAACCATAGAGAGAGAACTTGCTACTGCTTTATTGTGTCAAGTTTCAAAGAGCTAGAACAAACCGTGTTTGATTTAGAATTCCAAATAAATGTATCCCTATAGGAGAAAACAGAGTGAAACCTAAAAATGAAAACGGTTACTGCAAACGAACGGTTTAACGTAAAAGAACGAAATTTGGTGATCCAAGTGGTTTTGGTGTACTGATCATTACCTGAAAGAATCATCAAGATTGGGTGAAAAAATGTTTGCTGAGATTTCAGGGAACTCGTAGTTTTTTGGAAGCTTAGCAACCCCTTTAAATGAAAGTGATTTTCGCCAGTCTCTGCTTAGGGCTACATCAACAGCAAACAAACCATAAAAATAGAACTTGAAACTGCTTTATTTTGTCAAGTTTCAAAGAGCTAGCACAAACCGTGTTTGATTTAGAGTTCCAAATACATGTATCCTTATAGGAGAAAAAAGAGTGAAACCTAAAAATGAAAACGGTTACTGCAAACGAACGGTTTAACCTAGAAGAACGAAATTTGGTGAGCCAAGTGGTTTTGGTGTACTGATCATTACCTGAAAGAATCATCAAGATTGGATGGAAAAATGTTTGCTGAGATTTCAGGAAACTCGTAGTTTTTTGGAAGCTTGGCAACCCCTTTAAATGAAAGTGATTTTCGCCAGTCTCTCCTTAGGGATACATCAACAGCAAAAAACCATAGAGATAGAACTTGAAACTGCTTTATTTTGTCAAGTTTCAAAGAGCTAGCACAAACCGTGTTTGATTTAGAATTCCAAATACATGTATCCCTATAGGAGAAAACAGAGTGAAACCTAAAAATGGAAACGGTAACTGCAAACGAACGGTTTAACCTAGAAGAACGAAATTTGGTGAGCCAAGTGGTTTTGGTGTACTGATCATTACCTGAAAAAATCATCAAGATTGGGTGAAAAAATGTTTGCTGAGATTTCAGGCAACGCGTAGTCATTTCGAAGCTTGGCAACACCTTTAAATGAAAGTGATTTTCGCCAGTCTCTGCTTAGCGCTACATCAACAGCAAAAAAACCATAGAGAGAGAATTTGCAACTGCTTTATTGTGTCAAGTTTCAAAGAGCTAGAACAAACCGTGTTTGATTCAGAATTCCAAATAAATGTATCCCTATAGGAGAAAACAGAGTGAAACCTAAAAATGAAAACGTTTACTGCAAACGAACGGTTTAACCTAGAAGAACGAAATTTGGTGAGCCAAGTGGTTTTGGTGTACTGATCATTACCTGAAAGAATCATCATGATTGGGTGAAAAAATGTTTGCTGAGATTTCAGGGAACTCTTAGTTTTTTGGAAGCTTGGCAACCCCTTTAAATGAAATTGATTTTGGCCAGTCTCTGCTTAGGGCTACATCAACAGCAAAAAAACCATACAGATAGAACTCGAAACTGCTTTATTGTGTCAAGTTTCAAAGAGCTAGCACAAACCGTGTTTGATTTAGAGTTCAAAATACATGTATCCATATAGGAGAAAACAGAGTGAAACCTAAAAATGAAAACGGTTAGTGCAAATGAACGGTTTAACCTAGAAGAACGAAATTTGGTGAGACAAGTGGTTTTGGTGTACTGATCATTACCTGAAAGAATCATCAAGATTGGGTGAAAAAATGTTTGCTGAGATTTCAGGCAACTCGTAGTTTTTTGGAAGCTTGGCAACCCCTTTCCATGAAAGTGATTTTCACCAGTCTCTGCTTAGGGCTACATCAACAGCAAACAAACCATAGAGATAGAACTTGAAACTGCTTTATTGTGTCAAGTTTCAAAGAGCTAGCACAAACCGTGTTTTAGTTAGAGTTCCAAATACATGTATCCCTATAGGAGAAAACAGAGTGAAACCTAAAAATGAAAACGGTTACTGCAAACGAACGGTTAAACCTAGAAGAACGAAATATGGTGAGCCAAGTGGATTTGGTGTACTGATCATTACCTGAAAGAATCATCAAGATTTTGTGAAAAAAAGGTTTGCTGAAATTTCAGGCACCGCGTAGTCATTTGGAAGCTTGGCAACACCTTTAAATGAAAGTGATTTTCGCCAGTTTCTGCTTAGTGCTACATCTACAGCAAACAAACCATAGAGAGAGAACTTGCTACTGCTTTATTGTGTCAAGTTTCAAAGAGCTAGAACAAACCGTGTTTGATTTAGAATTCCAAATAAATGTATCCCTATAGGAGAAAACAGAGTGAAACCTAAAAATGAAAACGGTTACTGCAAACGAACGGTTTAACCTAAAAGAACGAAATTTGGTGATCCAAGTGGTTTTGGTGTACTGATCATTACCTGAAAGAATCATCAAGATTGGGTGAAAAAATGTTTGCTGAGATTTCAGGGAACTCGTAGTTTTTTGGAAGCTTAGCAACCCCTTTAAATGAAAGTGATTTTTGCCAGTCTCTGCTTAGGGCTACATCAACAGCAAAAAAACGATAGAGATAGAACTTGAAACTGCTTTATTGTGTCAAGTTTCAAAGAGCTAGCACAAACCGTGTTTGATTTAGAGTTCCAAATACATGTATCCCTATAAGAAAAAACAGAGGGAAAACTAAAAATGAAAACGATTACTGCAAACGAACGGTTTAACCTAGAAAACGAAATTTGGTGAGCCAAGTGGTTTTGGTGTACTGATCATTACCTGAAAGAATCATCAAGATTGGATGGAAAAATGTTTGCTGAGATTTCAGGAAACTCGTAGTTTTTTGGAAGCTTGGCAACCCCTTTAAATGAAAGTGATTTTCGCCAGTCTCTGCTTAGGGCTACATCAACAGCAAACAAACCATAGACATAGAACTTGAAACTGCTTTATTTTGTCAAGTTTCAAAGAGCTAGCACAAACCGTGTTTGATTTAGAATTCCAAATACATGTATCCCTATAGGAGAAAACAGAGTGAAACCTAAAAATGAAAACGGTTACTGCAAACGAACGGTTTAACCTAGAAGAACGAAATTTGGTGAGCCAAGTGGTTTTGGTGTACTGATCATTACCTGAAAAAATCATCAAGATTGGGTGAAAAAATGTTTGCTGAGATTTCAGGCAACGCGTAGTCATTTCGAAGCTTGGCAACACCTTTAAATGAAAGTGATTTTCGCCAGTCTCTGCTTAGCGCTACATCAACAGCAAAAAAACCATAGAGAGAGAATTTGCAACTGCTTTATTGTGTCAAGTTTCAAAGAGCTAGAACAAACCGTGTTTGATTCAGAATTCCAAATAAATGTATCCCTATAGGAGAAAACAGAGTGAAACCTAAAAATGAAAACGTTTACTGCAAACGAACGGTTTAACCTAGAAGAACGAAATTTGGTGAGCCAAGTGGTTTTGGTGTACTGATCATTACCTGAAAGAATCATCATGATTGGGTGAAAAAATGTTTGCTGAGATTTCAGGGAACTCTTAGTTTTTTGGAAGCTTGGCAACCCCTTTAAATGAAATTGATTTTCGCCAGTCTCTGCTTAGGGCTAAATCAACAGCAAAAAAACCATACAGATAGAACTCGAAACTGCTTTATTGTGTCAAGTTTCAAAGAGCTAGCACAAACCGTGTTTGATTTAGAGTTCAAAATACATGTATCCATATAGGAGAAAACAGAGTGAAACCTAAAAATGAAAACGGTTAGTGCAAATGAACGGTTTAACCTAGAAGAACGAAATTTGGTGAGACAAGTGGTTTTGGTGTACTGATCATTACCTGAAAGAATCATCAAGATTGGGTGAAAAAATGTTTGCTGAGATTTCAGGCAACTCGTAGTTTTTTTGGAAGCTTGGCAACCCCTTTCCATGAAAGTGATTTTCACCAGTCTCTGCTTAGGGCTACATCAACAGCAAACAAACCATAGAGATAGAACTTGAAACTGCTTTATTGTGTCAAGTTTCAAAGAGCTAGCACAAACCGTGTTTTAGTTAGAGTTCCAAATACATGTATCCCTATAGGAGAAAACAGAGTGAAACCTAAAAATGAAAACGGTTACTGCAAACGAATGGTTAAACCTAGGAGAACGAAATTTGGTGAGCCAAGTGGATTTGGTGTACTGATCATTACCTGAAAGAATCATCAAGATTGGGTGAAAAAAAGGTTTGCTGAAATTTCAGGTAACGCGTAGTCATTTGGAAGCTTGGCAACACCTTTAAATGAAAGTGATTTTCGCCAGTTTCTGCTTAGTGCTACATCTACAGCAAACAAACCATAGAGAGAGAACTTGCTACTGCTTTATTGTGTCAAGTTTCAAAGAGCTAGAACAAACCGTGTTTGATTTAGAATTCCAAATAAATGTATCCCTATAGGAGAAAACAGAGTGAAACCTAAAAATGAAAACGGTTACTGCAAACGAACGGTTTAACCTAAAAGAACGAAATTTGGTGATCCAATTGGTTTTGGTGTACTGATCATTACCTGAAAGAATCATCAAGATTGGGTGAAAAAATGTTTGCTGAGATTTCAGGGAACTCGTAGTTTTTTGGAAGCTTAGCAACCCCTTTAATGAAAGTGATTTTTGCCAGTCTCTGCTTAGGGCTACATCAACAGCAAAAAAACGATAGAGATAGAACTTGAAACTGCTTTATTGTGTCAAGTTTCAAAGAGCTAGCACAAACCGTGTTTGATTTAGAGTTCCAAATACATGTATCCCTATAAGAAAAAACAGAGGGAAAACTAAAAATGAAAACGATTACTGCAAACGAACGGTTTAACCTAGAAAACGAAATTTGGTGAGCCAAGTGGTTTTGGTGTACTGATCATTACCTGAAAGAATCTTCAAGATTGGGTGAAAAAAATGTTTGCTGAGATTTCAGGCAACTCGTCGTTTTTGTTAAGCTTGGCAATCCCTTTAAATGAAAGTGATTTTTGCCAGTCTCTGTTTAGGGCTACATCAACAGCAAAAAAACCATAGAGATAGAAATTGAAACTGCTTTATTTTGTCAAGTTTCAAAGAGCTAGCACAAACCGTGTTTGATTTAGAGTTCCAAATACATGTATCCCTATAGGAGAAAACAGAGTGAAACCTAAAAATGAAAACGGTTACTGCAAACGAACGGTTTAACCTAGAAGAATGAAATTTGGTGAACCAAGTAGTTTTGGTGTACTAATCATTACCTGAAAGAATCATCAAGATTGGGTGAAAAAATGTTTGCTGAGATTTCAGGCAACTCGTAGTTTTTTGGAAGCTTGACAACCCCTTTCCATTAAAGTGATTTTCGCCAGTCTCTGCTTAGGGCTACATCAACAGCAAACAAACCATAGAAATAGAACTTGAAACTGGTTTATTGTGTCAAGTTTCAAAGAGCTAGCACAAACCGTGTTTGATTTAGAGTTCCAAATACATGTACCCCTATAGGAGAAAACAGAGTGAAACCTAAAAATGAAAACGGTTACTGCAAACGAACGGATTAACCTAGAAGAACGAAATTTGGTGAGCCAAGTGGTTTTGGTGTACTGATCATTACCTGAAAGAATCATCAAGATTGGATGGAAAAATGTTTGCTGAGATTTTTAGGCAACTCGTAGTTTTGTGGAAGCTTGGCAACCCCTTTAAATAAAGTGATTTTCGCCAGTCTCTGCTTAGGGCTACATCAACAGCAAAAAAACCATAGAGATAGAACTTGAAACTGCTTTATTGTGTCATGTTTCAAAGAGCTAGCCCAAACCGTGTTTGATTTAGAGTTCCAAATACATGTATCCCTATAGAAGAAAACAGAGTGAAACCTAAAAATGAAAACGGTTACTGCAAACGAACAGATTAAACTAGAAGAACGAAATTTGGTGAGCCAAGTGGTTTTGGTGTACTGATCATTACCTGAAAGAATCATCAAGATTGGTGAAAAAAATGTTTGCTGAGATTTCAGGCAACTCGTAGTTTTTTGGAAGCTTGGCAACCCCTTTCCATGAAAGTGATTTTCGCCAGTCTCTGCTTAGGGCTACATCAACAGCAAACAAACCATAGAGATAGAACTTGAAACTGCTTTATTTTGTCAAGTTTCAAAGAGCTAGCACAAACCGTGTTTGATTTAGAGTTCCAAATACATGTATCCCTATAGGAGAAAAAAGAGTGAAACCTAAAAATGAAAACGGTTACTGCAAACGAACGGTTTAACCTAGAAGAACAAAATTTGGTGAGCCAAGTGGTTTTGGTGTACTGATCATTACCTGAAAGAATCATCAAGATTGGGTGAAAAAATGTTTGCTGAGATTTCAGGAAACTTGTAGTTTTTTGAAAGCTTGGCAACCCCTTTCCATTAAAGTGATTTTCGCCAGTCTCTGCTTAGGGCTACATCAACAGCAAAAAAAACCAAAGAGATAGAACTTGAAACTGCTTTATTGTGTCAAGTTTCAAAGAGCTACCACAAACCGTGTTTGATTTAGAGTTCCAAATACATGTATCCCTATAGGAGAAAACAGAGTGAAACCTAAAAATGAAAACGGTTACTGCAAATGAACGGTTTAACCTAGAAGAACGAAATTTGGTGAGACAAGTGGTTTTGGTGTACTGATCATTACCTGAAAGAATCATCAAGATTGGGTGAAAAAATGTTTGCTGAGATTTCAGGAAACTCGTAGTTTTTTGGAAGCTTGGAAACCCCTTTCCATGAAAGTGATTTTCGCCAGTCTCTGCTTAGGGCTACATCAACAGCAAACAAACCATAAAAATATAACTTGAAACTGCTTTATTGTGTCAAGTTTCAAAGAGCTAGCACAAACCGTGTTTGATTTAGAGTTCCAAATACATGTATAACTATAGGAGAAAACAGAGTGAAACCAAAAAATGAAAACGGTTACTGCAAACGAACGGTTTAACCGAGAAGAACGAAATTTGGTGAGCCAAGTGGTTTTGGTGTACTGATCATTACCTGAAAGAATCATCAAGATGGGGTGAAAAAATGTTTGCTGAGATTTCAGGCAAATCGTAGTTTTTTGGAAGCTTGGCAACAACTTTCTATGAAAGTGATTTTCGCCAGTCTCTGCTTAGGGCTACATCAACAGCAAACAAACCATAGAGATAGAACTTGAAACTGCTTTATTGTGTCAAGTTTCAAAGAGCTAGCACAAACCGTGTTTGATTTAGAGTTCCAAATACATGTATCCGTATATGGAGAAAACAGAGTGAAACCTAAAAATGAAAACGGTTACTGCAAACGAACGGTTTAACCGAGAAGAACGTAATTTGGTGAGAAAAGTGGTTTTGGTGTACTGATCATTACCTGAAAGAATCATCAAGATTGGGTGAAAAAATGTTTGCTTAGATTTCAGGCAAATCGTAGTTTTTTGGAAGCTTGGCAACCCCTTTCCATGAAAGTGATTTTCGCCAGTCTCTGCTTAGGGCTACATCAACAGCAAACAAACCATAAAAATATAACTTGAAACTGCTTTATTGTGTCAAGTTTCAAAGAGCTAGCACAAACCGTGTTTGATTTAGAGTTCCAAATACATGTATACCTATAGGAGAAAACAGAGTGAAACCAAAAAATGAAAACGGTTACTGCAAACGAACGGTTTAACCGAGAAGAACGAAATTTGGTGAGCCAAGTGGTTTTGGTGTACTGATCATTACCTGAAAGAATCATCAAGATTGGGTGAAAAAATGTTTGCTGAGATTTCAGGCAAATCGTAGTTTTTTGGAAGCTTGGCAACCCCTTTCCATGAAAGTGATTTTCGCCAGTCTCTGCTTAGGGCTACATCAACAGAAAACAAACCACAGAGATAGAACTTGAAACTGCTTTCTTGTGTCAAGTTTCAAAGAGCTAGCAAAAACTGTGTTTGATTTAGAGTTCCAAATACATGTATCCCTATAGGAGAAAAAAGAGTGAAACCTAAAAATGAAAACGGTTACTGCAAACGAACGGTTTAACCTAGAAGAACAAAATTTGGTGAGCCAAGTGGTTTTGGTGTACTGATCATTACCTGAAAGAATCATCAAGATTGGGTGAAAAAATGTTTGCTGAGATTTCAGGCAACTCGTAGTTTTTTGGAAGTTTGGCAACCCCTTTCCATTAAAGTGATTTTCGCCAGTCTCTGCTTAGGGCTACATCAACAGCAAAAAAACCAAAGAGATAGAACTTGAAACTGCTTTATTGTGTCAAGTTTCAAAGAGCTAGCAGAAACCGTGTTTGATTTAGAGTTCCAAATACATGTATCCCTATAGGAGAAAACAGAGTGAAACCTAAAAATAAAAACGGTTACTGCAAACGAACGGTTAAACCTAGGAGAACGAAATTTGGTGAGCCAAGTGGTTTTGGTGTACTGATCATTACCTGAAGGAATCATCAAGATTGGGTGAAAAAAAGGTTTCCTGAGATTTCAGGCAACGCGTAGTCATTTGGAAGCTTGGCAACACCTTTAAATGAAAGTGATTTTCGCCAGTCTCTGCTTAGCGCTACAACAACAGCAAACAAACCATAGAGAGAGAACTTGCAACTGCTTTATTGTGTCAAGTTTCAAAGAGCTAGAACAAACCGTGTTTGATTTAGAGTTCCAAATACATGTATCCGTATAGGAGAAAACAGTGTGAAACCTAAAAATGAAAACGGTTACTGCAAACGAACGGTTTAACCTAGAAGAATGAAACTTGGTGAGCCAAGTGGTTTTGGTTTACTGATCATTACCTAAAAAAATCATCGAGATTGAGTGAAAAAATGTTTGCTGAGATTTCAGGTAACTCGTAGTTTTTTGGAACCTTGGCAACCCCTTGCCATGAAAGTCATTTTCGCCAGTCTCTGCTCAGGGAGGGCTACATCAACAGCAAACAAACCATAGAGATAGAACTTGAAACTGCTTTCTTGTGTCAAGTATCAAAGAGCTAGCACAAACCGTGTTTGATTTAGAGTTCCAAATACATGCATCCCTATAGGAGAAAACAGAGTGAAACCTAAAAATGAAAATGGTTACTGCAAACGAACGGTTTAACCTAGAAGAATGAAACTTGGTGAGCCAAGTGGTTTTGGTGTACTGATCATTACCTGAAAGAATCATCCAGATTGGGTGAAAAAATGTTTGCTGAGATTTCAGGCAACTCGTAGTTTTTTGGAAGCTTGGCAACCCCTTGCCATGAAAGTGATTTTCGCCAGTCTCTGCTTAGGGCTACATCAACAGCAAACAAACCATAGAGATAGAACTTGAAACTGCTTTATTGTGTCAAGTTTCAAAGAGCTAGCACAAACCGTGTTTGATTTAGAGTTCCAAAAACATGTATCCGTATAGGAGAAAACAGAGTGAAACCTAAAACTGAAAACGGTTACTGCAAACCAACGGTTTAACCTAGAAGAACGAAATTTGGTGAGCCAAGTGGTTTTGGTGTACTGATCATTACCTGAAAGAATCATCAAGATTGGGTGAAAAAATGTTTGCTGAGATTTCAGGCAAATCGTAGTTTTTTGGAAGCTTGGCAACCCCTTTCCATGAAAGTGATTTTCGCCAGTCTCTGCTTAGGGCTACATCAACAGAAAACAAACCACAGAGATAGAACTTGAAACTGCTTTCTTGTGTCAAGTTTCAAAGAGCTAGCACAAACCGTGTTTGATTTAGAGGTCCAAATACATGTATCCCTATAGGAGAAAGCAGAGTGAAACCTAAAAATGAAAACGGTTACTGCAAACGAACGGTTTAACCTAGAAGAACGAAATTTGGTGAGCCAAGTGGTTTTGGTGTACTGATCATTACCTGAAAGAATCATCAAGATTGGGTGAAAAAATGTTTGCTGAGATTTCAGGAAACTTGTAGTTTTTTGGAAGCTTGGCAACCCCTTTAAATGAAAGTGATTTTTGCCAGTCTCTGCTTAGGGCTACATCAACAGCAAAAAAAACATAGAGATAGAACTTGAAACTGCTTTATTGTGTCAAGTTTCAAAGAGCTAGCACAAACCGTGTTTGATTTAGAGTTCCAAATACATGTATCCCTATAGGAGAAAACAGATTGAAACCTAAAAATGAAAACGGTTACTGCAAACGAACGGTATAACCTAGAAGAATGAAATTTGGTGAACCAAGTGGTTTTGGTGTACTAATCATTACCTTAAAGAATCATCAAGATTAGGTGAAAAAATGTTTGCTGAGATTTCAGGCAACTCGTAGTTTTTTGGAAGCTTGGCAACCCCTTTCCATGAAAGTGATTTTCGCCAGTCTCTGCTTAGGGCTACATCAACAGCAAACAAACCATAAAAATAGAACTTGAAACTGCTTTATTGTGTCAAGTTTCAAAGAGCTAGCACAAACCGTGTTTGATTTAGAGTTCCAAATACATGTATCCCTATAGGAGAAAACAGAGTGAAACCTAAAAATGAAAACGGTTACTGCAAACGAACGGATTAACCTAGAAAACGAAATTTGGTGAGCCAAGTGGTTTTGGTGTACTGATCATTACCTGAAAGAATCATCAAGATTGGATGGAAAAATGTTTGCTGAGATTTCAGGCAACTCGTAGTTTTTTGGAAGCTTGGCAACCCCTTTAAATGAAAGTGATTTTCGCCAGTCTCTGCTTAGGGCTACATCAACAGCAAACAAACCATAGAGATAGAACTTGAAACTGCTTTATTTTGTCAAATTTCAAAGAGCTAGCACAAACCGTGTTTGATTTAGAGTTCCAAATACATGTATCCCTATAGGAGAAAACAGAGCGAAACCTAAAAATGAAAATGGTTACAGCAAACGAATGGTTTAACCTAGAATAACGAAATTGGTGAGCCAAGTGGTTTTGGTGTACTGATTATTACCTGAAAGAATCATCAAGATTGGGTGAAAAAAATGTTTGCTTAGATTTCAGGCAACTCGTAGTTTTTTGGAAGCTTGGCAACCCCTTTCCATTAAAGTGATTTTAGCCAGTCTCTGCTTAGGGCTACATCAACAGCAAACAAACCATAGAGATAGAACTTGAAACTGCTTTATTGTGTCAAGTTTCAAAGAGCTAGCACAAACCGTGTTTGATTTAGAGTTAAAAATACATGTATCCGTATAGGAGAAAACAGTGTAAAACCTAAAAATGAAAACGGTTACTGCAAACGAACGGTTTAACCTAGAAGAATGAAACTTGGTGAGCCAAGTGGTTTTGATTTACTGATCATTACCTGAAAAAATCATCAAGATTGGGTGAAAAAATGTTTTCTGAGATTTCAGGCAACTCGTATTTTTTTGGAAGCTTGGCAACCCCTTTCCATGGAAGTGATTTCCGCCAGTCTCTGCTCAGGGAGGGCTACATCAACAGCAAACAAACCATAGAGATAGAACTTGAAACTGCTTTATTGTGTCAAGTTTCAAAGAGCTAGCACAAACCGTGTTTGATTTAGAGTTCCAAATACATGTATCCCTATAGGAGAAAACAGAGTGAAACCTAAAAATGGAAACGGTTACTTCTAACGAACGGTTTAACCTAGAAGAACGAAATTTGGTGAGCCAAGTGGTTTTGGTGTAATGATCATTACCTGAAAGAATCATCAAGATAGGGTGAAAAAATGTTTGCTGAGATTTCAGGCAATTCGTAGTTTTTTGGAAGCTTGGCAACCCCTTTCCATGAAAGTGATTTTCGCCAGTCTCTGCTTAGGGCTACATCAACAGAAAACAAACCACAGAGATAGAACTTGAAACTGCTTTCTTGTGTCAAGTTTCAAAGAGCTAGCACAAACCGTGTTTGATTTAGAGTTCCAAATACATGTATCCCTGTAGGAGAAAGCAGAGTGAAACCTAAAAATGAAAACGGTTACTGCAAACGAACGGTTTAACCTAGAAGAACGAAATTTGGTGAGCCAAGTCGTTTTGGTGTACTGATCATTACCTGAAAGAATCATCAAGATTGGGTAAAAAAATGTTTGCTGAGATTTCAGGAAACTTGTAGTTTTTTGGAAGCTTGGCAACACCTTTAAATGAAAGTGATTTTCGCCAGTCTCTGCTTAGCGCTACATCAACAGCAAACAAACCATAGAGAGAGAACTTGCAACTGCTTTATTGTGTCAAGTTTCAAAGAGCTAGAACAAACCGTGTTTGAATTAGAATTCCAAATGAATGTATCCCTATAGGAGAAAACAGAGTGAAACCTAAAAATGAAAACGGTTACTGCAAACGAACGGTTAAACCTAGAAGAACGAAATTTGGTGAGCCAAGTGGATTTGGTGTACTGATCATTACCTGAAAGAATCTTCAAGATTGGGTGAAAAAAATGTTTGCTGAGATTTCAGGCAACTCGTCGTTTTTGGGAAGCTTGGCAATCCCTTTAAATGAAAGTGATTTTTGCCAGTCTCTGTTTAGGGCTACATCAACAGCAAAAAACCCATAGAGATAGAAATTGAAACTGCTTTATTTTGTCAAGTTTCAAAGAGCTAGCACAAACCGTGTTTGATTTAGAGTTCCAAATACATGTATCCCTATAGGAGAAAACAGAGTGAAACCTAAAAATGAAAACGGTTACTGCAAACTAACGGTTTAACCTAGAAGAATGAAATTTGGTGAGCCAAGTGGTTTTGGTGTACTGATCATTACCTGAAAGAATCATCAAGATTGGATGGAAAAATGTTTGCTGAGATTTTAGGCAACTCGTAGTTTTTTGGAAGCTTGGCAACCCCTTTAAATTAAATTGATTTTCGCAAGTCTCTGCTTAGGGCTACATCAACAGCAAACAAACCATAGAGATAGAACTTGAAACTGCTTTCTTGTGTCAAGTATCAAAGAGCTAGCACAAACCGTGTTTGATTTAGAGTTCCAAATACATGTATCCCTATAGGAGAAAACAGAGTGAAACCTAAAAATGAAAACGGTTACTGCAAATGAACGGTTTAACCTAGAAGAACGAAATTTGGTGAGCCAAGTGGTTTTGGTGTACTGATCATTACCTGAAAGAATCATCAAGATTGGGTGAAAAAATGTTTGCTGAGATTTCAGGAAACTCGTAGTTATTTGGAAGTTTGGAAACCCCTTTCCATGAAAGTGATTTTCGCCAGTCTCTGCTTAGGGCTACATCAACAGCAAACAAACCATAGAGATAGAACTTGAACCTGCTTTATTGTGTCAAGTTTCAAAGAGCTAGCACAAACCGTGTTTGATTTAGAGTTCCAAATACATGTATCCGTATAGGAGAAAACAGAGTGAAACCTAAAAATGAAAACGGTTACTGCAAACGAACGGTTTAACCTATAAGAACGAAATTTGGTGAGCCAAGCGGTTTTGGTGTACTGATCATTACCTGAAAGAATCATCAAGATTGGGTGAAAAAATGTTTGCTGAGATTTTAGGCAACTCGTAGTTTTTTCAAAGCTTGGCAACCCCTTTCCATGAAAGTGATTTTCGCCAGTCTCTGCTTAGGGCTACATCAACAGAAAACAAACCACAGAGATAGAACTTGAAACTGCTTTCTTGTGTCAAGTTTCAAAGAGCTAGCACAAACCGTGTTTGATTTAGAGTTCCAAATACATGTATCCCTGTAGGAGAAAGCAGAGTGAAACCTAAAAATGAAAACGGTTACTGCAAACGAACGGTTTAACCTAGAAGAACGAAATTTTGTGAGCCAAGTTGTTTTGGTGTACTGATCATTACCTGAAAGAATCATCAAGATTGGGTGAAAAAAATGTTTGCTGAGATTTTAGGCAACTCGTAGTTTTTTCAAAGCTTGGCAACCCCTTGCCATGAAAGTGCTTTTCGCCAGTCTCTGCTTAGGGCTACATCAACAGCAAAAAAAACATAGAGATAGAACTTGAAACTGCTTTCTTGTGTCAAGTTTCAAAGAGCTAGCACAATCCATGTTTGATTTAGAGTTCCAAATACATGTATCCCTATAGGAGAAAACAGAGTGAAACCAAAAAATGAAAACGGTTACTGCAAACGAATGGTTTACCCGAGAAGAACGAAATTTGGTGAGCCAAGTGGTTTTGGTGTACTGATCATTACCTGAAAGAATCATCAAGATTGGGTGAAAAAAAGTTTGCTGAGATTTCAGGCAAATCGTAGTTTTTTGGAAGCTTGGCAACCCCTTTCCATGAAAGTGATTTTCGCCAGTCTCTGCTTAGGGCTACATCAACAGCAAACAAACCATAAAAATAGAACTTGAAACTGCTTTATTGTGTCAAGTTTCAAAGAGCTAGCACAAACCGTGTTTGATTTAGAGTTCCAAATACATGCATCCCTATAGGAGAAAGCAGAGTGAAACCTAAAAATGGCAACGGTTACTTCTAACGAACGGTTTAACCTAGAAGAACGAAATTTGGTGAGCCAAGTGGTTTTGGTGTAATGATCATTACCTGAAAGAATCATCAAGATAGGGTGAAAAAATGTTTGCTGAGGTTTCAGGCAATTCGTAGTTTTTGGAAGCTTGGCAACCCCTTTCCATGAAAGTGATTTTCGCCAGTCTCTGCTTAGGGCTACATCAACAGAAAACAAACCACAGAGATAGAACTTGAAACTGCTTTCTTGTGTCAAGTTTCAAAGAGCTAGCACAAACCGTGTTTGATTTAGAGTTCCAAATACATGTATCCCTGTAGGAGAAAGCAGAGTGAAACCTAAAAATGAAAACGGTTACTGCAAACGAACGGTTTAACCTAGAAGAACGAAATTTGGTGAGCCAAGTCGTTTTGGTGTACTGATCATTACCTGAAAGAATCATCAAGATTGGGTAAAAAAATGTTTGCTGAGGTTTCAGGAAACTTGTAGTTTTTTGGAAGCTTGGCAACACCTTTAAATGAAAGTGATTTTCGCCAGTCTCTGCTTAGGGCTACATCAACAGCAAACAAACCATAGAGAGAGAACTTGCAACTGCTTTATTGTGTCAAGTTTCAAAGAGCTAGAACAAACCGTGTTTGATTTAGAATTCCAAATGAATGTATCCCTATAGGAGAAAACAGAGTGAAACCAAAAAATGAAAACGATTACTGCAAACGAACGGTTTAACCGAGAAGAACGAAATTTGGTGAGCCAAGTGGTTTTGGTGTACTGATCATTACCTGAAAGAATCATCAAGATTGGGTGAAAAAATGTTTGCTGAGATTTCAGGCAAATCGTAGTTTTTTGGAAGCTTGGCAACCCCTTTCCATGAAAGTGATTTTCTCCAGTATCTGCTTAGGGCTACATCAACAGAAAACAAACCACAGAGATAGAACTTGAAACTGCTTTCTTGTGTCAAGTTTCAAAGAGCTAGCACAAACCGTGTTTGATTTAGAGTTCCAAATACATGTATCCCTATAGGAGAAAACAGAGTGAAACCTAAAATGAAAACGGTTACTGCAAATGAACTGTTTAACCAAGAAGAACGAAATTTGGTGAGCCAAGTGGTTTTGGTGTACTGATCATTACCTGAAAGAATCATCAAGATTGGATGGAAAAATGTTTGCTGAGATTTTAGGCAACTCGTAGTTTTGTGGAAGCTTGGCAACCCCTTTAAATAAAGTGATTTTCGCCAGTCTCTGCTTAGGGCTACATCAACAGCAAAAAAACCATAGAGATAGAACTTGAAACTGCTTTATTGTGTCATGTTTCAAAGAGCTAGCCCAAACCGTGTTTGATTTAGAGTTCCAAATACATGTATCCCTATAGAAGAAAACAGAGTGAAACCTAAAAATGAAAACGGTTACTGCAAACGAACAGATTAAACTAGAAGAACGAAATTTGGTGAGCCAAGTGGTTTTGGTGTACTGATCATTACCTGAAAGAATCATCAAGATTGGTGAAAAAAATGTTTGCTGAGATTTCAGGCAACTCGTAGTTTTTTGGAAGCTTGGCAACCCCTTTCCATGAAAGTGATTTTCGCCAGTCTCTGCTTAGGGCTACATCAACAGCAAACAAACCATAGAGATAGAACTTGAAACTGCTTTATTTTGTCAAGTTTCAAAGAGCTAGCACAAACCGTGTTTGATTTAGAGTTCCAAATACATGTATCCCTATAGGAGAAAAAAGAGTGAAACCTAAAAATGAAAACGGTTACTGCAAACGAACGGTTTAACCTAGAAGAACAAAATTTGGTGAGCCAAGTGGTTTTGGTGTACTGATCATTACGTGAAAGAATCATCAAGATTGGGTGAAAAAATGTTTGCTGAGATTTCAGGAAACTTGTAGTTTTTTGAAAGCTTGGCAACCCCTTTCCATTAAAGTGATTTTCGCCAGTCTCTGCTTAGGGCTACATCAACAGCAAAAAAACCAAAGAGATAGAACTTGAAACTGCTTTATTGTGTCAAGTTTCAAAGAGCTACCACAAACCGTGTTTGATTTAGAGTTCCAAATACATGTATCCCTATAGGAGAAAACAGAGTGAAACCTAAAAATGAAAACGGTTACTGCAAATGAACGGTTTAACCTAGAAGAACGAAATTTGGTGAGACAAGTGGTTTTGGTGTACTGATCATTACCTGAAAGAATCATCAAGATTGGGTGAAAAAATGTTTGCTGAGATTTCAGGAAACTCGTAGTTTTTTGGAAGCTTGGAAACCCCTTTCCATGAAAGTGATTTTCGCCAGTCTCTGCTTAGGGCTACATCAACAGCAAAAAAACCAAAGAGATAGAACTTGAAACTGCTTTATTGTGTCAAGTTTCAAAGAGCTAGCACAAACCGTGTTTGATTTAGAGTTCCAAAAACATGTATCCGTATAGGAGAAAACAGAGTGAAACCTAAAAATGAAAACGGTTACTGCAAACCAACGGTTTAACCTAGAAGAACGAAATTTGTGAGCCAAGTGGTTTTGGTGTACTGATCATTACCTGAAAGAATCATCAAGATTGGGTGAAAAAATGTTTGCTGAGATTTCAGGCAAATCGTAGTTTTTTGGAAGCTTGGCAACCCCTTTCCATGAAAGTGATTTTCGCCAGTCTCTGCTTAGGGCTACATCAACAGAAAACAAACCACAGAGATAGAACTTGAAACTGCTTTCTTGTGTCAAGTTTCAAAGAGCTAGCACAAACCGTGTTTGATTTAGAGTTCCAAATACATGTATCCCTATAGGAGAAA
The DNA here is from genome assembly GCF_052094955.1 of Ictidomys tridecemlineatus. Lineage (NCBI taxonomy): Eukaryota > Metazoa > Chordata > Mammalia > Rodentia > Sciuridae > Ictidomys > Ictidomys tridecemlineatus. The sequence continues at coordinate 86,908 of NW_027522442.1, forward strand.
GCAGAGTGAAACCTAAAAATGAAAACGGTTACTGCAAACGAACGGTTTAACCTAGAAGAACGAAATTTGGTGAGCCAAGTGGATTTGGTGTACTGATCATTACCTGAAAGAATCATCAAGATTGGGTGAAAAAATGTTTGCTGAGATTTCAGGAAACTTGTAGTTTTTTGGAAGCTTGGCAACCCCTTTAAATGAAAGTGATTTTTGCCAGTCTCTGCTTAGGGCTACATCAACAGCAAAAAAAACATAGAGATAGAACTTGAAACTGCTTTATTGTGTCAAGTTTCAAAGAGCTAGCACAAACCGTGTTTGATTTAGAGTTCCAAATACATGTATCCCCTATAGGAGAAAGCAGAGTGAAACCTAAAAATGAAAACGGTTACTGCAAACGAACGGTTTAACCTAGAAGAACGAAATTTGGTGAGCCAAGTGGATTTGGTGTACTGATCATTACCTGAAAGAATCATCAAGATTGGGTGAAAAAATGTTTGCTGAGATTTCAGGAAACTTGTAGTTTTTTGGAAGCTTGGCAACCCCTTTAAATGAAAGTGATTTTTGCCAGTCTCTGCTTAGGGCTACATCAACAGCAAAGAAAACATAGAGATAGAACTTGAAACTGCTTTATTGTGTCAAGTTTCAAAGAGCTAGCACAAACCGTGTTTGATTTAGAGTTCCAAATACATGTATCCCTATAGGAGAAAACAGATTGAAACCTAAAAATGAAAACGGTTACTGCAAACGAACGGTATAACGTAGAAGAATGAAATTTGGTGAACCAAGTGGTTTTGGTGTACTAATCATTACCTTAAAGAATCATCAAGATTAGGTGAAAAAATGTTTGCTGAGATTTCAGGCAACTCGTAGTTTTTTGGAAGCTTGGCAACCCCTTTCCATGAAAGTGATTTTCGCCAGTCTCTGCTTAGGGCTACATCAACAGCAAACAAACCATAAAAATAGAACTTGAAACTGCTTTATTTTGTCAAGTTTCAAAGAGCTAGCACAAACCGTGTTTGATTTAGAGTTCCAAATACATGTATCCCTATAGGAGAAAACAGAGTGAAACCTAAAAATGAAAACGGTTACTGCAAACGAACGGATTAACCTAGAAAACGAAATTTGGTGAGCCAAGTGGTTTTGGTGTACTGATCATTACCTGAAAGAATCATCAAGATTGGGTAAAAAAATGTTTGCTGAGATTTCAGGAAACTTGTAGTTTTTAGGAAGCTTGGCAACACACTTTAAATGAAAGTGATTTTCGCCAGTCTCTGCTTAGCGCTACATCAACAGCAAACAAACCATAGAGAGAGAACTTGCAACTGCTTTATTGTGTCAAGTTTCAAAGAGCTAGAACAAACCGTGTTTGATTTAGAATTCAAAATGAATGTATCCCTATAGGAGAAAACAGAGTGAAACCTAAAAATGAAAACGGTTAATGCAAACGAACGGATTAACCTAGAAGAACGAAATTTGGTGAGCCAAGTGGTTTTGGTGTACTGATCACTACCTGAAAGAATCATCAAGATTGGATGAAAAAATGTTTGCTGAGATTTCAGGCAACTCGTAGTTTTTTGGAAGCTTGGAAACCCCTTTCCATGAAAGTGATTTTTGCCAGTCTCTGCTTAGGGCTACATCAACAGCAAACAAATTATAGAGATAGAACTTGAAACTGCTTTCTTGTGTCAAGTTTCAAAGAGCTAGCACAAACCGTGTTTGATTTAGAGTTCCAAATACATGCATCCCTATAGGAGAAAGCAGAGTGAAACCTAAAAATGAAAACGGTTACTGCAAACGAACGGTTTAACCTAGAAGAACGAAATTTGGTGAGCCAAGTGGATTTGCTGTACTGATCATTACCTGAAAGAATCATCAAGATTGGGTGAAAAAATGTTTGCTGAGATTTCAGGAAACTTGTAGTTTTTTGGAAGCTTGGCAACCCCTTTAAATGAAAGTGATTTTTGCCAGTCTTTGCTTAGGGCTACATCAACAGCAAAAAAAAACATAGAGATAGAACTTGAAACTGCTTTATTGTGTCAAGTTTCAAAGAGCTAGCACAAACCGTGTTTGATTTAGAGTTCCAAATACATGTATCCCTATAGGAGAAAACAGATTGAAACCTAAAAATGAAAACGGTTACTGCAAACGAACGGATTAACCTAGAAAACGAAATTTGGTGAGCCAAGTGGTTTTGGTGTACTGATCATTACCTGAAAGAATCATCAAGATTGGATGGAAAAATGTTTGCTGAGATTTCAGGCAACTCGTAGTTTTTTGGAAGCTTGGCAACCCCTTTAAATGAAAGTGATTTTTGCCAGTCTCTGCTTAGGGCTACATCAACAGCAAAAAAAACATAGAGATAGAACTTGAAACTGCTTTATTGTGTCAAGTTTCAAAGAGCTAGCACAAACCGTGTTTGATTTAGAGTTCCAAATACATGTATCCCTATAGGAGAAAACAGATTGAAACCTAAAAATGAAAACGGTTACTGCAAACGAACGGTATAACCTAGAAGAAGGAAACTTGGTGAGCCAAGTGGTTTTGATTTACTGATCATTACCTGAAAAAATCATCAAGATTGGGTGAAAAAATGTTTCCTGAGATTTCAGGCAACTCGTAGTTTTTTGGAAGCTTGGCAACCCCTTTCCATGAAAGTGATTTTCGCCAGTCTCTGCTCAGGGAGGGCTACATCAACAGCAAACAAACCATAGAGATAGAACTTGAAACTGCTTTATTGTGTCAAGTTTCAAAGAGCTAGCACAAACCGTGTTTGATTTAGAGTTCCAAATACATGTATCCCTATAGGAGAAAACAGAGTGAAACCTAAAAATGGAAACGGTTACTTCTAACGAACGGTTTAACCTAGAAGAACGAAATTTGGCGAGCCAAGTGGTTTTGGTGTACTGATCATTACCTGAAAGAATCATCAAGATAGGGTGAAAAAATGTTTGCTGAGATTTCAGGCAATTCGTAGTTTTTTGGAAGCTTGGCAACCCCTTTCCATGAAAGTGATTTTCGCCAGTCTCTGCTTAGGGCTACATCAACAGCAAACAAACCACAGAGATAGAACTTGAAACTGCTTTCTTGTGTCAAGTTTCAAAGAGCTAGCACAAACCGTGTTTGATTTAGAGTTCCAAATACATGTATCCCTGTAGGAGAAAGCAGAGTGAAACCTAAAAATGAAAACGGTTACTGCAAACGAACGGTTTAACCTAGAAGAACGAAATTTGGTGAGCCAAGTCGTTTTGGTGTACTGATCATTACCTGAAAGAATCATCAAGATTGGGTAAAAAAATGTTTGCTGAGATTTCAGGAAACTTGTAGTTTTTAGGAAGCTTGGCAACACCTTTAAATGAAAGTGATTTTCGCCAGTCTCTGCTTAGCGCTACATCAACAGAAAACAAACCATAGAGAGAGAACTTGCAACTGCTTTATTGTGTCAAGTTTCAAAGAGCTAAAACAAACCGTGTTTGATTTAGAATTCAAAATGAATGTATCCCTATAGGAGAAAACAGAGTGAAACCTAAAAATGAAAACGGTTAATGCAAACGAACGGATTAACCTAGAAGAACGAAATTTGGTGAGCCAAGTGGTTTTGGTGTACTGATCATTACCTGAAAGAATCATCAAGATTGGATGAAAAAATGTTTGCTGAGATTTCAGGCAACTCGTAGTTTTTTGGAAGCTTGGAAACCCCTTTCCATGAAAGTGATTTTTGCCAGTCTCTGCTTAGGGCTACATCAACAGCAAACAAATTATAGAGAGAGAACTTGAAACTGCTTTATTTTGTCAATTTTCAAAGAGCTAGCACAAACCGTGTTTGATTTAGAGTTCCATATACATGTATCCCTATAGGAGAAAACAGAGTGAAACCTAAAAATGAAAACGGTTACTGCAAACGAACGGATTAACCTAGAAGAACGAAATTTGGTGAGCCAAGTGGTTTTGGTGTACTGATCATTACCTGAAAGAATCATCAAGATTGGATGGAAAAATGTTTGCTGAGATTTCAGGAAACTCGTAGTTTTTTGGAAGCTTGGCAACCCCTTTAAAGGAAAGTGATTTTCGCCAGTCTCTGCTTAGGGCTACATCAACAGCAAACAAACCATAGAGATAGAACTTGAAACTGCTTTATTTTGTCAAGCTTCAAAGAGCTAGCACAAACCGTGTTTGATTTAGAGTTCCAAATACATGTATCCCTATAGGAGAAAACAGAGTGAAACCTAAAAGTGGAAACGGTTACTGCAAACGAACGGTTTAACCTAGAAGAACGAAATTTGGTGGGCCAAGTGGTTTTGGTGTACTGATCATTACCTGAAAGAATCTTCAAGATTGGGTGAAAAAAATGTTTGCTGAGATTTCAGGCAACGTGTAGTCATTTGGAAGCTTGGCAACACCTTTAAATGAAAGTGATTTTCGCCAGTCTCTGCTTAGCGCTACATCAACAGCAAAAAAACCATAGAGAAAGAACTTGCAACTGCTTTATTGTGTCAAGTTTCAAAGAGCTAGCACAAACCGTGTTTGATTCAGAATTCCAAATAAATGTATCCCTATAGGAGAAAACAGAGTGAAACCTAAAAATGAAAACGGTTACTGCCAACGAACGGTTTAACCTAGAAGAACGAAATTTGGTGAGCCAAGTGGTTTTGGTGTACTGATCATTACCTGAAAGAATCATCAAGATTGGGTGAAAAAATGTTTGCTGAGATTTCAGGGAACTCTTAGTTTTTTGGAAGCTTGGCAACCCCTTTAAATGAAATTGATTTTCGCCAGTCTCTGCTTAGGGCTACATCAACAGCAAAAAAAACCATGCAGATAGAACTCGAAACTGCTTTATTGTGTCAAGTTTCAAAGAGCTACCACAAACCGTGTTTGATTTAGAGTTCAAAATACATGTATCCATATAGGAGAAAACAGAGTGAAACCTAAAAATGAAACGGTTAGTGCAAATGAACGGTTTAACCTAGAAGAACGAAATTTGGTGAGACAAGTGGTTTTGGTGTACTGATCATTACCTGAAAGAATCATCAAGATTGGGTGAAAAAATGTTTGCTGAGATTTCAGGAAACTCGTAGTTTTTTGGAAGCTTGGAAACCCCTTTCCATGAAAGTGATTTTCACCAGTCTCTGCTTAGGGCTACATCAACAGCAAACAAACCATATAGATAGAACTTGAAACTGCTTTATTGTGTCAAGTTTCAAAGAGCTAGCACAAACCGTGTTTTAGTTAGAGTTCCAAATACATGTATCCCTATAGGAGAAAACAGAGTGAAACCTAAAAATGAAAACGGTTACTGCAAACGAACGGTTTAACCTAGAAGAACAAAATTTGGTGAGCCAAGTGGTTTTGGTGTACTGATCATTACGTGAAAGAATCATCAAGATTGGGTGAAAAAATGTTTGCTGAGATTTCAGGCAACTCGTAGTTTTTTTGGAAGCTTGGCAACCCCTTTCCATTAAAGTGATTTTCGCCAGTCTCTGCTTAGGGCTACATCAACAGCAAAAAAACCAAAGAGATAGAACTTGAAACTGCTTTATTGTGTCAAGTTTCAAAGAGCTACCACAAACCGTGTTTGATTTAGAGTTCCAAATACATGTATCCCTATAGGAGAAAACAGAGTGAAACCTAAAAATGAAAACGGTTACTGCAAATGAACGTTTAACCTAGAAGAACGAAATTTGGTGAGACAAGTGGTTTTGGTGTACTGATCATTACCTGAAAGAATCATCAAGATTGGGTGAAAAAATGTTTGCTGAGATTTCAGGCAACTCGTAGTTTTTTGGAAGCTTGGAAACCCCTTTCCATGAAAGTGATTTTCGCCAGTCTCTGCTTAGGGCTACATCAACAGCAAACAAACCATAGAGATAGAACTTGAAACTGCTTTATTGTGTCAAGTTTCAAAGAGCTAGCACAAACCGTGTTTGATTTAGAGTTCCAAAAACATGTATCCGTATAGGAGAAAACAGAGTGAAACCTAAAAATGAAAACGGTTACTGCAAACCAACGGTTTAACCTAGAAGAACGAAATTTGGTGAGCCAAGTGGTTTTGGTGTACTGATCATTACCTGAAAGAATCATCAAGATTGGGTGAAAAAATGTTTGCTGAGATTTCAGGGAAATCGTAGTTTTTTGGAAGCTTGGCAACCCCTTTCCATGAAAGTGATTTTCGCCAGTCTCTGCTTAGGGCTACATCAACAGAAAACAAACCACAGAGATAGAACTTGAAACTGCTTTCTTGTTTCAAGTTTCAAAGAGCTAGCACAAACCGTGTTTGATTTAGAGTTTCAAATACATGTATCCCTATAGGAGAAAGCAGAGTGAAACCTAAAAATGAAAACGGTTACTGCAAACGAACGGTTTAACCTAGAAGAACGAAATTTGGTGAGCCAAGTGGATTTGCTGTACTGATCATTACCTGAAAGAATCACCAAGATTGGGTGAAAAAATGTTTGCTGAGATTTCAGGAAACTTGTAGTTTTTTGGAAGCTTGGCAACCCCTTTAAATGAAAGTGATTTTTGCCAGTCTCTGCTTAGGGCTACATCAACAGCAAAAAAAACATAGAGATAGAACTTGAAACTGCTTTATTGTGTCAAGTTTCAAAGAGCTAGCACAAACCGTGTTTGATTTAGAGTTCCAAATACATGTATCCCTATAGGAGAAAACAGATTGAAACCTAAAAATGAAAACGGTTACTGCAAACGAACGGATTAACCTAGAAAACGAAATTTGGTGAGCCAAGTGGTTTTGGTGTACTGATCATTACCTGAAAGAATCATCAAGATTGGATGGAAAAATGTTTGCTGAGATTTCAGGCAACTCGTAGTTTTTTGGAAGCTTGGCAACCCCTTTCCATGAAAGTGATTTTTGCCAGTCTCTGCTTAGGGCTACATCAACAGCAAAAAACCATAGAGATAGAACTTGAAACTGCTTTATTGTGTCAAGTTTCAAAGAGCTAGCACAAACCGTGTTTGATTTAGAGTTCCCAATACATGTATCCCTATAGGAGAAAACAGAGTGAAAACTAAAAAGGAAAACGGTTACTGAAAACGAACGGTTTAACCTAGATTAACGAAACTTGGTGAGCCTACTGGTTTTCGTGTACTGATCATTACCTGAAAGAATCATCAAGATTGGGGGATAAAATGTTTGCTGAGATTTCAGGCAACTAGTAGATTTTTGGAAGCTTGGCAACTCCTTTCAATGAAAGTGATTTTCACCACTCTCTGCTTAGGGATACAACAACAGCAAACAAACCTTAGAGATAGAACATGAAACTGCTTTATTGTGTCAAGTTTCAAAGAGCTAGCACAAACCGTGTTTCATTTAGAGTTCCAAATACATGTATCCCTATTGGAGAAAACAGAGTGAAACCTAAAAATGAAAACGGTTACTGCAAACGAAAGATTTAACCTAGAAGAACGAAATTCAGTGAGCCTAGTTGTTTTGGTGTACTGATCATTACCTGAAAGTATCATCAATTTTGGGTGAAAAAATGTTTGCTGAGATTTCAGGCAACTTGTAGTTTTTTGGAAGCTTGGCAACCCCTTTCCATCAAAGTGATTTTCGCCACTCTCTGCTTAGGGCTACATCAACAGCAAAGAAACCATGGAGATAGAACTTGAAACTGCTTTATTGTGTCAAGGTTCAAAGAGCTAGCACAAACCGTGTTTGATTTAGAGTTCCAAATTCATGTATCCCTATAGGAGAAAACAGAGTGAAACCTAAAAAGGAAAACGGTTACTGCAAACGAACGGATTAACCTACATTAATGAAACTTGGTGAGCCTAGTGGTTTTGGTGTACTGATCATTACCTGAAAGAATCATCAAGATTGGGCGATAAAATGTTTCCTGAGGTTTCAGGCAACTCGTAGTTTTTGGAATTTTGGCAACCCCTTTCAATTAAAGTGATTTTTGCCAGTCGCTGCTTAGGGCTACATCAACAGCAAACAAACCATAGAGATAGAACATGAAACTGCTTTATTGTGTCACGTTTCAAAGAGCTAGCACAAACCGTGTTTCATTTAGAGTTCCAAATACATGTATCCCTTTAGGAGAAAACAGAGTGAAACCTAAAAATGAAAACGGTGACTGCAAACGAACGGTTTAACCTAGAAGAACGAAATTTGGTGAGCCAAGAGGTTTTGGTGTACTGATCATTACCTGAAAGAATCATCAAGATTGGGGGATAAAATGTTTGCTGAGATTTCAGGCAACTCGTAGTTTTTTGGAAGCTTGGCAACCCCTTTCCATGAAAGTGATTTTTGCCAGTCTCTGCTTAGGGCTACATCAACAGCAAACAAACCATAGAGATAGAACATGAAACTGCTTTATTGTATCAAGTTTCAAAGAGCTAGCAAAAACCGTGTTTGATTTAGAGTTCCAAATACATGTATCCCTATAGGAGAAAACAGAGTGAAACCTAAAAAGGAAAACGGTTACTGAAAACGAATGGTTTAACCTAGATTAACGAAACTTGGTGAGCCTACTGGTTTTGGTGTACTGATCATTACCTGAAAGAATCATCAAGATTGGGGGATAAAATGTTTGCTGAGATTTCAGGCAACTAGTAGTTTTTTGGAAGCTTGGCAACCCCTTTCAATAAAAGTGATTTTCACCACTCTCTGCTAAGGGATACAACAACAGCAAACAAACCTTAGAGATAAAACTTGAAACTGCTTTATTGTGTCAAGTTTCAAAGAGCTAGCACAAACCGTGTTTCATTTAGAGTTCTAAATACATGTATCCCTATAGGAGAAAACAGAGTGAAACCTAAAAATGAAAACGGTTACTGCAAACGAACGGTTTAACCTAGAAGAACGAAATTTGGTGAGCCAAGAGGTTTTGGTGTACTGATCATTACCTGAACCAATCATCAAGATTGGGGGATAAAATGTTTGCTGAGGTTTCAGGCAACTCGTAGTTTTTTGGAAGCTTGGCAACCCCTTTCCATGAAAGTGATTTTTGCCAGTCTCTGCTTAGGGCTACATCAACAGCAAACAAACCATAGAGATAGAACATGAAACTGCTTTATTGTGTCACTTTTCAAAGAGCTAGCACAAACCGTGTTTCATTTAGAGTTCCAAATACATGTATCCCTATAGGAGAAAACAGAGTGAAACCTAAAAAGGAAAACGGTTACTGCAAACGAACGGTTTAACCTAGATTAACGAAACTTGGTGAGGCTACTGGTTTTGGTGTACTGATCATTACCTGAAAGAATCATCAAGATTGGGGGATAAAATGTTTGCTGAGATTTCAGGCAACTAGTAGTTTTTTGGAAGCTTTGCAACCCCTTTCAATGAAAGTGATTTTCAGCACTTTCTGCTTAGGGCTACAACAACAGCAAACAAACCTTAGAGATAGAACATGAAACTGCTTTATTGTGTCAAGTTTCAAAGAGCTAGCACAAACCGTGTTTCATTTAGAGTTCCCAATACATGTATCCCTATAGGAGAAAACAGAGTGAAACCTAAAAAGGAAAACGGTTACTGCAAACGAACGGTTTAACCTAGAAGAACGAAATTTGGTGAGCTTAGTGGTTTTGGTGTACTGATCATTACCTGAAAGTATCATCAATGTTGGGTGAAAAAATGTTTGCTGAGATTTCAGGCAACTCGTAGTTTTTTGGAAGCTTGGCAACCCCTTTCCATGAAAGTGATTTTCACCACTCTTTGCTTAGGGATACATCAACAGCAAACAAACCATACAGATAGAACATGAAACTGCTTTATTGTGTCAAGTTTCAAAGAGCTAGCACAAACCGTGTTTGATTTAGAGTTCCAAATACATGTATCCCTATAGGAGAAAACAGAGTGAAACCTAAAAATTAAAACGGTTACTGCAAACGAACGGTTTAACCTAGAAGAACGAAACTTGTTGAGCCTAGTGGTTTTGGTGTACTGATCATTACCTGAAAGAATAATCAAGATTGGGTGAAAAAATGTTTGCTGAGATTTCAGGCAACTCGTAGTTTTTTGGAAGCTTGGCAACCCCTTTCCATGAAAGTGATTTTCGCCACTCTCTGTTTAGGGCTACATCAACAGCAAACAAACCATAGAGGTAGAACTTGAACTGCTTTATTGTGTTAAGTTTCAAAGAGCTAGCACAAACCGTGTTTGAATAAGAGTTCCAAATACATGTATCCCTATAGGAGAAAACAGAGTGAAACCTAAAAAAAAAAACGGTTACTGCAAACGAACGGTTTAATCTAGATTAAGGAAACTTGGTGAGCCTAGTGGTTTTGGTGCACTGATCATTACCTGAAAGAATCATCAAGATTGGGGGATAAAATGTTTGCTGAGATTTCAGGCAACTCGTAGTTTTTTGGAAGCTTGGCAACCCCTTTCCATGAAAGTGATTTTTGCCCGTCTCTGCTTAGGGCTACATCAACAGCAAAAAACCATAGAGATAGAACTTGAAACTGCTTTATTGTGTCAAGTTTCAAAGAGCTAGCACAAACCGTGTTTGATTTAGAGTTCCCAATACATGTATCCCTATAGGAGAAAACAGAGTGAAAACTAAAAAGGAAAACGGTTACTGAAAACGAACGGTTTAACCTAGATTAACGAAACTTGGTGAGCCTACTGGTTTTCGTGTACTGATCATTACCTGAAAGAATCATCAAGATTGGGGGATAAAATGTTTGCTGAGATTTCAGGCAACTAGTAGATTTTTGGAAGCTTGGCAACCCCTTTCAATGAAAGTGATTTTCACCACTCTCTGCTTAGGGATACAACAACAGCAAACAAACCTTAGAGATAGAACATGAAACTGCTTTATTGTGTCAAGTTTCAAAGAGCTAGCACAAACCGTGTTTCATTTAGAGTTCCAAATACATGTATCCCTATTGGAGAAAACAGAGTGAAACCTAAAAATGAAAACGGTTACTGCAAACGAAAGATTTAACCTAGAAGAACGAAATTCAGTGAGCCTAGTTGTTTTGGTGTACTGATCATTACCTGAAAGTATCATCAATTTTGGGTGAAAAAATGTTTGCTGAGATTTCAGGCAACTTGTAGTTTTTTGGAAGCTTGGCAACCCCTTTCCATCAAAGTGATTTTCGCCACTCTCTGCTTAGGGCTACATCAACAGCAAAGAAACCATGGAGATAGAACTTGAAACTGCTTTATTGTGTCAAGGTTCAAAGAGCTAGCACAAACCGTGTTTGATTTAGAGTTCCAAATACATGTATCCCTATAGGAGAAAACAGAGTGAAACCTAAAAAGGAAAACGGTTACTGCAAACGAACGGATTAACCTACATTAATGAAACTTGGTGAGCCTAGTGGTTTTGGTGTACTGATCATTACCTGAAAGAATCATCAAGATTGGGCGATAAAATGTTTCCTGAGGTTTCAGGCAACTCGTAGTTTTTGGAATTTTGGCAACCCCTTTCAATTAAAGTGATTTTTGCCAGTCGCTGCTTAGGGCTACATCAACAGCAAACAAACCATAGAGATAGAACATGAAACTGCTTTATTATGTCACGTTTCAAAGAGCTAGCACAAACCGTGTTTCATTTAGAGTTCCAAATACATGTATCCCTTTAGGAGAAAACAGAGTGAAACCTAAAAATGAAAACGGTTACTGCAAACGAACGGTTTAACCTAGAAGAACGAAATTTGGTGAGCCAAGAGGTTTTGGTGTACTGATCATTACCTGAAAGAATCATCAAGATTGGGGATAAAATGTTTGCTGAGGTTTCAGGCAACTCGTAGTTTTTTGGAAGCTTGGCAACCCCTTTCAATTAAAGTGATTTTTGCCAGTCTCTGCTTAGGGCTACATCAACAGCAAACAAACCATAGAGATAGAACATGAAACTGCTTTATTGTGTCACGTTTCAAAGAGCTAGCACAAACCGTGTTTCATTTAGAGTTCCAAATACATGTATCCCTATAGGAGAAAACAGAGTGAAACTTAAAAATGAAAACGGTTACTGCAAACGAATGGTTTAACCTAGAAGAACGAAACTTGGTGAGCCAAGTGGTTTTGGTGTACTGATCATTACCTGAAAGTATCATCAATGTTGGGTGAAAAAATGTTTGCTGAGATTTCAGGCAACTCGTAGTTTTTTGGAGCTTGGCAACCCCTTTTCATGAAAGTGATTTTCACCACTGTCTGCTTTGGGATACATCAACAGCAAACACACCATACAGATAGAACTTAAAACTGCTTTATTGTGTCAAGTTTAAAAGAGCTAGCACAAACCCTGTTTGATTTAGAGTTCGAAATACATGTATCCCTATAGGAAAAAACAGAGTGAAACCTAAAAATTAAAACGGTTAATGCAAATGAACGGTTTAACCTAGATTAACGAAACTTGGTGAGCCTAGTGGTTTTGGTGTACTGATCATTACCTGAAAGAATCATCAAGATTGTGGGATAAAATGTTTGCTGAGATTTCAGGCAACTCGTAGTTTTTTGGAAGCTTGGCAACCCCTTTCCATGAAAGTGATTTTTGCCAGTCTCTGCTTAGGGCTACATCAACAGAAAACAAACCATAGAAATAGAACTTGAAACTGCTTTATTGTGTCAAGTTTCAAAGAGCTAGCACACACCGTGTTTCATTTAGAGTTCCAAATACATGTGTCCCTATAGGAGAAAACAGATTGAAACCTAAAAATGAAAACGGTTACTGCAAACGAACGGTTTAACCTAGATTAACGAAACTTGGTGAGCCTAGTGATTTTGGTGTACTGATCATTACCTGAAAGAATCATCAAGATTGGGGGATAAAATGTTTGCCTAATTTCAGGCAAATCGTAGTTTTTTGGAAGCTTGGCAACCCCTTTCCATGAAAGTAATTTTCGCCACTCTCTGCTTAGGGCTACATGAACAGCAAACAAATCATAGAGATAGAACTTGAAACTGCTTTATTGTGTCAAGTTTCAAAGAGCTAGCACAAACCGTGTTTGATTTAGTGTTCCAAATACATGTATCCCTATAGGAGAAAACAGAGTGAAACCTAAAAATGAAAACGGTTACTGCAAACGAACGGTTTAACCTAGATTAACGAAACTTGGTGAGCCTAGTGGTTTTGGTGTACTGATCATTACCTGAAAGAATCATCAAGATTGGGTGAAAAAATGTTCACGGAGATTTCAGGCAACTCGTAGTTTTTTGGAAGCTTGGCAACTCCTTTCCATGAATGTGATTTTCGCCAGTCTCTGCTTAGTGCTACATCAACAGCAAATAAACCATAGAGATAGAACTTGAAACTGCTTTATTGTGTCAAGTTTCAAAGAGCTAGCACAACCCCTGTTTGATGTAGAGTTCCAAATACATGTAACCCTATAGGAGAAAACAGAGTGAAACCTAAAATTTAAAACGGTTACTGCAAACGAACGGTTTAACCTAGAAGAACGAAACTTGGTGAACCTAGTGGTTTTGGTGTACTGATCATTACCTGAAAGAATCATCAAGATTGGATGAAAAAATGTTTGCTGAGATTTCAGTCAACTCGTAGTTTTTTGGAAGCTTGGCAACCCCTTTCCATGAAAGTGATTTTCGCCAGTCTCTGCTTAGGTCTACAAACAACAGCAAACAAAACATAGAGATAGAACTTGAAACTGCTTTCTTGTGTCAAGTTTCAAAGAGCTAGCACGAACCGTGTTTCATTTAGAGTTCCAAATACATGTATCCCTTTAGGAGAAAACAGAGTGAAACCTAAAAATACAAAAGGGTACTGCAAACGAACGGTTTAACCTAGAAAAACGAAATTTGGTGAGCCAAGTGGTTTTGGTGTACTCATCATTACCTGAAAGAATCATCAAAATTGGGTGCAAAAATGTTTGCTGAGATTTCAGGCAACTCGTAGTTTTTTGGAAGCTTGGCAACCCCTTTTTGTGAAAGTGATTTTCGCAAGTCTGTGCTTAGGGCTACATCCACAGCAAACAAACCATAGTGATAGAACTTGAAACTGCTTTATAGTGTCATGTTTCAAAAAGCTAGCACAAACCGTGTTTGATTTAGAGTTCCAAATACATGTATCCCTATAGGAGAAAACAGAGCGAAACCTAAAAATGAAAACAGTTACTGCAAACGAACAGTTTAACCTAGAAGAACGAAATTTGGTGAGCCAAGTGGATTTGGTGTACTGATCATTACCTGATAGAATCATCAAGAGTGGGTGAAAAAATGTTTGCTGAGATTTCAGGCAACTCGTAGTGTTTTGGAAGCTTGGCAACCCCTTTCCATGAAAGTGATTTTCGCCAGTCTCTGCTTAGGTCTACATCAACAGCAAACAAACCATAGAGATAGAACATAAAACTACTTTATTGTGTCAAGTTTCAAAGAGCTAGCACAAACCGTGTTTCATTTAGAGTTCCAAATATATGTATCCCTTTAGGAGAAAACAGAGTGAAACCTAAAAATACAAACGGGTACTGCAAACGAATGGTTTAACCTAGAAGAACGAAATTTGGGGAGCCAAGTGGTTTTGGTGTACTGATCATTACCTGAAAGAATCATCAAGATTGGGGGATAAAATGTTTGCTGAGATTTCAGGCAACTCGTAGTTTCTTGGAAGCATTTCAACCCCTTTCCATGAAAGTGATTTCCACCAGTCTCTGCTTAGGGCTACATCAACAGCAAACAAATTATAAAGAAAGAACTTGAAACTGATTTATTGTGTCAAGTTTCATAGAGCTAGAACAAACCGTGTTTCATTTACAGTTCCAAATACATGTATCTCTATAGGAGAAAACAGAGTGAAACCTAAAAATGAAAACGGTTACTGCAAACGAACGGTTTAACCTAGAAGAACGAAATTTGGTGAGCAAAGTGATTTTGGTGTACTGATCATTAACTGACAGAATCATCAAGATTCGGTGAAAAAATGTTTGCTGAGATTTCAGGCAACTCGTGGTTTTTTCGAAGTTTGGCAACCACTTTTCGTGAAAGTGATTTTTGCAAGTCTCTGCTTAGGGCTACATCAACAGCAAACAAACCATAGAGACAGAACTTGAAACTGCTTTATTGTGTCAAGTTTCAAAGAGCTAGCACAAACCGTGTTTGATTTAGAGTTCCAAATACATGTATCCCTAAAGGAGAAAACAGAGTGAAACCTAAAAATAAAAACGGTTACTGCAAACGAAAGGTTTAACCTAGAAGAACGATACTTGGTGAGCCAAGTGGTTTTCGTGTACTGATCAATACCTGAAAGAATCATCAAGATTGGGTGAAAAAATGTTGGCTGAGATTTTAGGCAACTCGTAGTTTTTTTGAAGCTTGGCAACCTGTTTCCATGAAAGTGATTTTCGCCAAGCTCTGCTTAGGGCTACAACACCAGCAAACAAACCATAGAGATAGAACTTGAAACTGCTTTATTGTGTCAAGTTTCAAAGAGCTAGCAAAAACCGTGTTTGATTTAGAGTTCCAAATACATGTATCCCGATAGTAGAAAACAGAGTGAAACCTCAAAATGAAAACGGTTACTACAAACGAACGGTTTAATCCTGAAGAACGATTTGGTGAGCCAAGTGGTTTTGGTGTACTGATCATTACCTGAAAGAATCATCTAGATTGGGTGAAAAAATGTTTGCTGAGATTTCAGGCAACTCGTAGTTTTTTGGAAGCTTGGCAACCCCTTTCCATGAAAGTGATTTTCACCACTCCTTGCTTAGGGATACATCAACAGCAAACAAACCATACAGATAGAACTTGAAACTGCTTTATTGTGTCAAGTTTAAAAGAGCTAGCACAAACCTTGTTTGATTTAGAGTTCCAAACATGTATCCCTATAGGAGAAAACAGAGTGAAACCTAAAAATTAAAACGGTTACTGCAAACGAACGGTTTAACCTAGAAGAACGAAACTTGTTGAGCCTAGTGGTTTTGGTGTACTGATCATTACCTGAAAGAATCATCAAGATTGGGTGAAAAAATATTTGCTGAGATTACAGGCAACTCGTAGTTTTTTGGAAGCTTGGCAACCCCTTTCCATGAAAGTGATTTTCGCCACTCTCTGCTTAGGGCTACATCAACAGCAAACAAACCATAGAGATAGAACTTGAAACTGCTTTATTGTGTCAAGTTTCAAAGAGCTAGCACAAACCGTGTTTGAATAAGAGTTCCAAATACATGTATCCCTATAGGAGAAAACAGAGTGAAACCTAAAAATGAAAACAGTTACTGCAAACGAATGGCTAACCTAGAAAAACGAAACTTGGTGAGCCAAGTGGTTTTGGTGTAATGATCATTACCTGAAAGAATCATCAAGATTGGAGGATAAAATGTTTGCTGAGATTTCAGGCAACTCGTAGTTTTTTGGAAGCTTGGCAACCCCTTTCCATGAAAGTGATTTTCGCCACTCTCTTATTAGAGCTACATCAACAGCGAACAAACCATAGAGATAGAATTTGAAACTTCTTTATTGTGTAAAGTTTCAATGATCTAGCACAAACCGTGTTTGATTTAGAGTTCCAAATACATGTATCCCTATAGGAGAAAACAGAGTGAAACCTAAAAAGAAAAACGGTTACTGCAAACGAACGGTTTAACCTAGATTAAGGAAACTTGGTGAGCCTAGTGGTTTTGGTGCACTGATCATTACCTGAAAGAATCATCAAGATTGGGGGATAAAATGTTTGCTGAGATTTCAGGCAACTCGTAGTTTTTTGGAAGCTTGGCAACCCCTTTCCATGAAAGTGATTTTTGCCAGTCTCTGCTTAGGGCTACATCAACAGCAAACAAACCATAGAGATAGAACTTGAAACTGCTTTAATGTGTCAAGTTTCAAAGAGCTAGAACAAACCGTGTTTGATTTAGAGTTCCAAATACATGTATCCCTATAGGAAAAAACAGAGTGAAAACTAAAAAGGAAAACGGTTACTGAAAACGAACGGTTTAACCTAGATTAACGAAACTTGGTGAGCCTACTGGTTTTCGTGTACTGATCATTACCTGAAAGAATCATCAAGATTGTGGGATAAAATGTTTGCTGAGATTTCAGGCAACTAGTAGATTTTTGGAAGCTTGGCAACCCCTTTCAATGAAAGTGATTTTCACCACTCTCTGCTTAGGGATACAACAACAGCAAACATACCTTAGAGATAGAACATGAAACTGCTTTATTGTGTCAAGTTTCAAAGAGCTAGCACAAACCGTGTTTCATTTAGAGTTCCAAATACATGTATCCCTAAAGGAGAAAACAGAGTGAAACCTAAAAATAAAAACGGTTACTGCAAACGAAAGGTTTAACCTAGAAGAACGATACTTGGTGAGGCAAGTGGTTTTCGTGTACTGATCAATACCTGAAAGAATCATCAAGATTGGGTGAAAAAATGTTGGCTGAGATTTTAGGCAACTCGTAGTTTTTTTGAAGCTTGGCAACCTGTTTCCATGAAAGTGATTTTCGCCAAGCTCTGCTTAGGGCTACAACACCAGCAAACAAACCATAGAGATAGAACTTGAAACTGCTTTATTGTGTCAAGTTTCAAAGAGCTAGCAAAAACCGTGTTTGATTTAGAGTTCCAAATACATGTATCCCGATAGTAGAAAACAGAGTGAAACCTAAAAATGAAAACGGTTACTACAAACGAACGGTTTAATCCTGAAGAACGAAATTTGGTGAGCCAAGTGGTTTTGGTGTACTGATCATTACCTGAAAGAATCATCTAGATTGCGTGAAAAAATGTTTGCTGAGATTTCAGGCAACTCGTAGTTTTTTGGATGCTTGGCAACCCCTTTCTATGAAAGTGATTTTCGCCAGTCTCTGCTTAGGGCTACATCAACAGCAAACAAACCATAGAGATAGACTTGAAACTGCTTTATTGTGTCAAGTTTTAAAGAGCTAGCACAAACCGTGTTTGATTTAGAGTTCCAAATACATGTATCCCTATAGGAGAAAACAGAGTGAAACCTAAAAATAAAAACGGTTACTGCAAACGAACGATTTAACCTAGAAGAACGAAATTTGGTGAGCCAAGTGGTTTTGGTGTACTGATCATTACCTGAAAGAATCATCAAGATTGGGTAAAAAAAAATGTTTGCTGAGATTTCAGGCAACTCGTAGTTTTTTTTTTTAAGATTGGCAACCTCTTTTTATGAAAGTGATTTTCTCCAGTCTCTGCTTAGGGCTACATCAACAGCAAACAAACCATAGAGATAGAACTTAAAACTGCTTTATTGTGTCAAGTTGCAAAGAGCTAGCACAAACCGTGTTTCATTTAGAGTTCCAAATACATGTATCCCTTTAGGAGAATACAGAGTGAAACCTAAAAATACAAACAGGTAATGCAAACGATCGGTTTAACCTAGATAAACGAAATTTGGTTAGCCAAGTGGTTTTGGTGTACTGATCATTACCTGAAAGAATCCTGAAGATTGGGTGAAAAAATATTTGCTGAGATTTCAGGCAACTGGTAGTTTTTTGGAAGCTTGGCAACCCCTTTCCATGAAAGTGATTTTCGCCACTCTCTGCTGAGGGCTACATTAAGAGCAAACAAACCATAAAGATAGAACTTGAAACTGCTTTATTGTGTCAAGTTTCAAAGAGCTAGCAAAAACCGTGTTTGATTTAGAGTTTTAAATACATGTATCCCTATAGGAGAAAACAGAGTGAAACGTAAAAATGAAAATGGTTACTGCAAACGAACGGTTTAACCTACAAGAACGAAACTTGGTGAGACAAGTTGTTTTTGTGTACTGATCATTACCTGAAAGAATAATCAAGATTGGGTGAAAAAATGTTTGCTGAGATTTCAGTCAACTCATAGTTTTTTGGAAGCTTGGGAACCTCTTTCCATGAGAGTGATTTTCGCCAGTCTCTGCTTAGGGCTATATCAACAGGAAACAAACCATAGAGATAGAACTTGAAACTGCTTTATTGTGTCAAGTATCAAAGAGCTAGCACAAACCGTGTTTGATTTAGAGTTCCAAATACATGTATTTCTATAGGAGAAAACAGAGTGAAACCTAAAAACAAAAACGGTTACTGGAAACGAACGGTTTAACCTAGAAGAACGAAATTTGGTGAGCCAAGTGGTTTTGGTGTACTGATCATTACCTGAAAGAATCATCAGGATTGGGTGAAAAAATGTTTGCTGACATTTCCGGCAACTCGTAGTTTTTTGGAAGCTTGGCTACCCCTTTCCATGAAAGTGATTTTCGCCAGTCTCTGCTTAGGGCTACATCAACAGCAAACAAACCATAGAGAAAGAACTTGAAACTGCTTTATTGTGTCAAGTTTCAAAGAGCTAGCACCAACCGTGTTTGATTTAGAGTTCCAAATACATGTATCCCTATAGGAGAAAGCAGAGTGAAACCTACAAAAAAAATGGTTACTGCAAACGAACTATTTAACCTAGAAGAAGGAAATTTGGTGAGCCAAGTGTTTTTGGTGTACTGATCATTACCTAAAAGAATTATCAAGATTTGGTGAAAAAATGTTTGCTGTGATTTCAGGCAACTCGTAGTTTTTTGGAAGCTTGGCAACCTCTTTCCATGAAAGTGATTTTCGCCAGTCTCTGCTTAGGGCTACATCAACAGCAAACAAACCATAGAGATAGAACTTGAAACTGCTTTATTGTGTCAAGTTTCAAGTGCTAGCACAAACCGTGTTTGATTTTGAGTTCCAAATACATGTATCCCTATAGGAGAAAACATAGTGAATCCTAAAAATGAACCCGGTTACGGCAAACGAACGGTTTAAAAAAGAAAAACGAAATTTGGTGAGCCAAGTGGTTTTGGTGTACTGATCATTTCCTAAAAGAATCATCAAGATTGGGTGAAAAAATGTTTGCTGAGATTTCAGGCAACTCGTAGTTTTTCGGAAGCTTGGCAAACTTTTTCCATGAAAGTGATTTTCGCCACTCTATGCTTAGGGCTACATCAACAGCAAACAAAGGATAGAGATAGAACTTGAAACTGCTTTATTGTGCGAAGTTTTAAAGAGCTAGGAAAAATCGTGTTTGATTTAGAGTTCCAAATACATGTATTTCTATAGGAGAAAACAGAGTGAAACCTAAAAATGAAAACGGTTACTGCAAACGAACAGTTTAACCTAGAAGTCGAAAATTGGTTAGCCTATGGTTTTGGTGTACTGATCATTACCTGAAAGAATCATCAAGATTGGGTGAAAAAATATTTTCTGAGATTTCAGGCAACTCGTCGTTTTTTGAAAGCTTGGCAACCCCTTTCCATGAAAGTGATTTTCGCCAGTCTCTGCTCAGGGCTACATCAACAGCAAACAAACCATAGAAATAGAACTTGAAACTTCTTTCTTGTGTCAAGTTTCAAAGCTAGCACAAACCGTGTTTGATTCACAGTTCCAAATACATGTATCCCTATAGGAGAAAACAGAGTGAAACCTAAAAATGAAAACGGGTAATGCAAACTAACGGTTTAACCTAGAAGAACGAAATTTGGTGAGCCAAGTGGTTTTGGTGTACTGATCATTACCTGAAAGTATCATCAAGATTGGGTGAAAAAATGTTTGCTGAGATTTCAGGAAACTCGTAGTTTTTTGGAAGCTTGGCAACCCCTTTCCATGAAAGTGATTTTCGCCAGTCTCTGCTTAGGGCTACATCAACAGCAAAAAAACCATAGAGATAGAACTTGAAACTGCTTTATTGTGTCAAGTTTCAATGAGCTAGCACAAACCGTGATTGATTTAGATTGCAAATACATGTATTTCTATAGGATTAAACAGAGAGAAACCTAAAAATGAAAACGGTTACTGCAAACGAATGGTTGAACCTAGAAGAACGAAATTTGATGAGCCAAATGGTTTTGGTGTACTGATTATTACCTGAACGAATCATCACGATTGGGTGAAAAAATGTTTGCTGAGATTTCAGGCAACTCGTAATTTTTGGGAAGCTTGGCAACCCCTTTCCATTAAACTGATTTTCGCCAGTCTCTGTTAGGGCTACATCAACAGCAAACAAACCATAGAGATAGAACTTGAAACTTCTCTCTTGTTTCAAGTTTCAAAGAGCTAGCACAAACCGTATTTGATTTAGAGTTCCAAATACATGTATCCCTATAGAAGAAAACAGAGTGAAACCTAAAAATGAAAACGGTTACTGCAAACAAATGGTTTAACCTAGAAGAACGAAATTTGGTGAGCCAAGTGGTTTTGGTTTTCTGATCATTACCTGAAAGAATCATCAATATTGGGTGAAAAAATGTTTGCTGAGATTTCAGGCAACTCGTAGTTTTTTGGAAGCTTGGCAACCCCTTTCCATGAAAGTGATTTTCGCCACTCTCTGCTTAGGGCTACATTAACAGCAAACAAACCATAGAGATAGAACTTGAAACTGCTTTATTGTGTCAAGTTTCAAAGAGCTAGCACAAACCGTGTTTGATTTAGAGTTCCAAATACATGTATTTCTTTTTTTTTTTTTAACTGAGGCAATCTATCATTTTTTTTTTTAATTTTTTTTATTGGTTGTTCACAACATTACAAAGCTCTTGACATATCATATTTCATACATTAGATTGAAGTGGGTTAAGAACTCCCAATTTTACCCCAAATGCAGATTGCAGAATCACATCGGTTATACATCCACAGTTTTACATAATGCCCAATTAGTAATTGTTGTATTTTGCTACCTTTCCTATCCCGTACTATCCCCCCTCCCCTCCCCTCCCTTCTTCTCTCTCTACCCCATCTACTGTAATTCATTACTCTCCTTGTTTATTTTCCCATTCCCCTCACAACCTCTTATATGTAATTTTGTATAGCAATGAGGGTCTTCCTTCATTTCCATGCAATTTCCCTTTTCTCTCCCTTTCCCTCCCATCTCATGACTCTGTTAAATGTTAGTCTTTTCTTCCTGCTCTTCCTCCTTGCTCTGTTCATGGTTGCTCTCATTATATCAAAGAAGACATTTGGTATTTGTTTTTTAGGGATTGACAAGCTTCAATAAGCATAATCTGCTCTAGTGCCATCCATTTCCCTGCAAATTCTATGATTTTGTCATTTTTTATTGCTGCATAGTACTCCATTGTGTAAAGACGCCACATTTTTTTTATCCATTCATCTATTGAAGGGCATCTGGGTTGGTTCCACAGTCTAGCTATTGTGAATTGTGCTGCTATGAACATCGATGTGGCAGTATCCCTGTAGTATGCAAATACATGTATTTCTATAGGAGAAAACAGAGTGAAACCTAAAAATAAAAACGGTTACTGCAAACGAACGGTTTTACTTAGAGGAACAAGATTTGGTGAGCCTAGTGGTTTTGGTGTACTTATCATTACCTGAAAGAATCATCAAGATTGGGTGAAAAAATGTTTGCTGAGATTTCAGGCAACTCGTAGATTTTTTGGAAGCTTGGCAACCCCTTTCTATGAAAGTGATTTTCGCCAGTCACTGCTTAGGGCTACGTCAACAGCAAACAAAGGATAGAGATAGAACTTGAAACTGCTATATTGTGTCAAGTTTCAAAGAGCTAGCACAAACCGTGTTGGATTTAGAGTTCCAAATACATGTATCCCTATAGGAGAAAACAGAGTGAAACCAAAAAATGAAAACGGTTACTGCAAATGAACGGTTTAACCTAGAAGAACGAAATTTGGTGAGCCAAGTGGTTTTGGTATACTGACCTTTACCTGAAACAATCATCAAGATTGGGTGAAAAAATGTTTGCTGAGATTTCAGGCAACTCGTAGTTTTTTGGAAGCTTGGCAACCCCTTTCCAAGAAAGTGATTTTCGCCAGTCTCTGCTTAGGGCTACATCAACAGCAAACAAACCATAGTGATAGAACTTAAAACTGCTATATTGTGTCAAGTTTCAAAGAGGTAGCACAAACCGTGTTTGATTTAGAGTTCCAAATACATGTATATCTATAGGAGAAAACAGAGTGAAACCTAAAAATGAAAACGGTTACTGCAAACAAACGGTTTAACCTAGAAGAACGAAATTTGGAGAGCCAAGTGTTTTTGGTGTACTGATCTTTACCTGAAAGAATCAACAAGATTGGGTGAAAAAATGTCTGCTGAGATTTCAGGCAACTCGTAGTTTTTTGGAAGCTTGGCAACCCCTTTCCATGAAAGTGATTTTCGCCAGTCTCTGCTTAGGGCTACATCAACAGCAAACAAACCATAGAGATAGAACTTGAAACTGCTTTATTGTGTCAAGTTTCAAAGAGCTAGCAAAAACCGTGTTTGATTTAGAGTTCCAAATACATGTATCCCTATAGGAGAAAAAAGAGTGAAACCTAAAAGTGAAAAGTGTTTCTGCAAACGAACGGTATAACCTAGAACAACGAAATTTGGTGAGCCAAGTGGTTTTGGTGTACTGATCATTACCTGAAAGAATCATCAAGATTGGGTGAAAAAATGTTTGCTGAGATTTCAGGAAACTCGTAGTTTTTTGGAAGCTTGGCAACCCGCTTCCATGAAAGTGATTTTCGCCAGTCTCTGCTTAGGGCTACATCAACAGCAAACAAACCATAGAGATAGAACTTGAAACTGCTTTATTGTGTCAAGTATCCAAGTGCTAGCACAAACCGTGTTTGTATTAGAGATCCAAATACATTTATTCCTATAGGAGAAAACAGAGTGAAACCTAAAAATGAATACGGTTACTGCAAACGAACGGTTTAACCTAGAAGAACGAAATTTGGTGAGCCAAGTGGTTTTGGTGTACTGATCATTACCTGAAAGAATCATCAATATTGGGTGAATATATGTTTGCTGAGATTTCAGGGAACTCGTAGTTTTTTGGAAGCTTG
The DNA here is from genome assembly GCF_052094955.1 of Ictidomys tridecemlineatus. NCBI lineage: Eukaryota > Metazoa > Chordata > Mammalia > Rodentia > Sciuridae > Ictidomys > Ictidomys tridecemlineatus. The sequence goes on from NW_027522442.1 coordinate 110,584, forward strand.
GCAACTCCTTTCCATGAAAGTGATTTTCAACAGTCTCTGCTTAGGGCTACATCAACAGCAAACACACCATAGAGATACAACTTGAAACTGCTTTATTGTGTCAAGTTTCAAAGAGCTAGCACAAACCGTGTTTGATTTAGAGTTCCAACTACATGTATTTCTATAGGAGAAAACAGAGTGAAACCTAAAAATGAAAACGGTTACTGCAAACGAACGGTTTAACCTAGAAGAACGAAATTTGGTGAGCCAAGTGGATTTGGTGTACTGATCATTACCTGAAAGAATCATCAAGATTGGGTGAAAAAATGTTTGCTGAGATTTCAGGAAACTCGTAGTTTTTGGAAGCTTGGCAACCCCTTTCCATGAAAGTTATTTTCGCCAGTGTCCGATTAAAGCTACATCAACAGCAAACAAACCATAGAGATAGAACTTGAAACTGCTTTATTGTGTCAAGTTTCAAAGAGCTAGCACAAACCGTGTTTAATTTAGAGTTCCAAATTCATGTATCCCTATAGGAGAAAACAGAGTGAAACCTAAAAATGAAAACGGTTACTGCAAACGAACGGTTTAACTTAGAAGATGAAATTTGGTGAGCCAAGTGTTTTTGGTGTACTGATCTTTACCTGAAAGAATCATCAAGATTGGGTGAAAAAATGTCTGCTGAGATTTCAGGCAACTCGTACTTTTTTGGAAGCTTGGCAACCCCTTTCCATGAAAGTGATTTTCGCCAGACTCTGCTTAGGGCTAAATCAACAGCAAACAAACCATAGGTATAGAACTTGAAACTGCTTTATTGTGTCAAGTTTCAAAGAGTTAGCACAAACCGTGTTTGATTTAGAGTTCCAAATACATGTATCCCTATAGGAGAAAACAGAATGAAACCTAACAATGAAAACGGTTACTGCAAACGAACGGTTTAACCTAGAAGAACGAAACTTGGTGAGCCTAGTGGTTTTGGTGTACTGATCATTACCTGAAACAATCATCAAGATTGGGTGAAAAAATGTTTTCTGGGATTTCAGGCAACTCGTAGTTTTTTGGAATCTTGGCAACCCCTTTCAAAGGAAGTGATTTTCGCCAGTCTCTGCTTAGGGCTACATCAACAGCAAACAAACCATAGAGATAGAACTTGAAACTGCTTTATTGTGTCAAGTTTCTAAGAGCTAGCACAAACCGTGTTTAATTTAGAGTTCCAAATACATGTATCCCTATAGGAGAAAACAGAGTGAAACCTAAAAATGAAAACTGTTACTGCAAACGAACGGTTTAACCTAGAAGAACGATATTTGGTGAGCCAAGTGGTATGGGTGTACTGATCATTACCTGAAAAAATCATCAAGATTGGGTGAAAAAATGTTTGCTGAGATTCAGGAAACTCATAGTTTTTTAAAAGCTTGGCAACCCCTTTCCGTGAAAGTGATTTTCGCCAGTCTCTTCTTAGGGGTACATCAACAGCAAACAAACCATAGAGATAGAACTTGAAACTGGATTATTGTGTCAAGTTTCAAAGAACTAGCACAAACCGTGTTTGATTTAGAGTTCCAAATACATGTATCCCTATAGGAGAAAACAGAATGAAACCTAAAAATGAAAACGGTTACTGAAAAGGAACGGTTTAACCTAAAAGGACGAAATTTGGTGAGCCAAGTGGTTTTGGTGTACTGATCATTACCTGAAAGAATCATCAAGATTGGTTAAAAAATTGTTTGCTTTGATTTCAGGCAACTCGTAGTTTTTTGGAAGCTTTGAAACTCCTTTCCATGAAAGTGATTTTCGCCAATCTCTGCTTAGGGCTACATCAACAGCAAACAATCCATAGAGATAGAACTTGAAACTGCTTTATTGTGTCAAGTTTCAAAGAGCTAGCACAAACCGTGTTTAATTTAGAGTTCCAAATACATGTATCCCTATAGGAGAAAACAGAGTGAAACCTAAAAATGAAAACGGTTATTGCAAACGATCGGTTTAACCTAGAAGAACGAAATGTGGTGAGCCAAGTGGTTTCGGTGTACTGATCATTACCTGAAAGAATCATCAAGATTGGGTGAAGAAATATTTGCTGAGATTTCAGGCAACTCGTAGTTTTTTGGAAGCTTGGCACCCCTTTTCATGAAAGTGATTTTCACCAGTCTCTGCTTCGGGCTACATCAACAGCAAACAAACCATAGAGTTAGAAATAGAAACTGCTTTATTGTGTCAAGTTTCAAAGAGCTAGCACAAACCGTGTTTGATTTAGAGTTCCAAATACATGTATTTCTATAGGAAAAAACAGAGTGAAACCTAAAAATAAAAACGGTTACTGCAAACGAACGGTTTTACTTAGAAGAACAAGATTTGGTGAGCCTAGTGGTTTTGGTGTACTGATCATTACCTGAAACAATCATCAAGATTGGGTGAAAAAATGTTTGCTGAGATTTCAGGCAACTCGTAGTTTTTTGGAAGCTTGGCAACCCCTTTCCATGAAAGTGATTTTCGCCAGTCTCTGCTTAGGGCTACATCAACAGCAAACAAACCATAGTGATAGAACTTGAAACTGCTATATTGTGTCAAGTTTCAAAGAGGTAGCACAAACCGTGTTTGATTTAGAGTTCCAAATACATGTATATCTATAGGAGAAAACAGAGTGAAACCTAAAAATGAAAACGGTTACTGCAAACAAACGGTTTAACCTAAAAGAACGAAATTTGGAGAGCCAAGTGTTTTTGGTGTACTGATCTTTACCTGAAAGAATCATCAAGATTGGGTGAAAAAATGTCTGCTGAGATTTCAGGCAAATCGTACATTTTTGGAAGCTTGGCAACCCCTTTCCATGAAAGTGAATTTCGCCAGTCTCTGCTTAGGGCTACATCAACAGCAAACAAACCATAGAGATAGATCTTGAAATTGCTTTATTGTGTCAAGTTTCCAAGTGCTAGCACAAACCGTGTTTGTATTAGAGATCCAAATACATTTATTCCTATAGGAGAAAAGAGAGTGAAACCTAAAAATGAATACGGTTACTGCAAACGAACGGTTTAACCTAGAAGAACGAAATTTGGTGAGCCAAGTGGTTTTGGTGTACTGATCATTACCTGAAAGAATCATCAATATTGGGTGAAAAAATGATTGCTGAGATTTCAGGGAACTCGTAGTTTTTTGGAAGCTTGGCAACTCCTTTCCATGAAAGTGATTTTCAACATTCTCTGCTTAGGGCTACATCAACAGCAAACACACCATAGAGATACAACTTGAAACTGCTTTATTGTGTCAAGTTTCAAAGAGCTAGAACAAACCGTGTTTGATTTAGAGTTCCAACTACATGTATCCCTATAGGAGAAAACAGAGTGAAACCTAAAAATGAAAACGGTTACTGCAAACGAACGGTTTAACCTAGAAGAACGAAATTTGGTGAGCCAAGTGGATTTGGTGTACTGATCATTACCTGAAAGAATCATCAAGATTGGGTGAAAAAATGTTTGCTGAGATTTCAGGAAACTCGTAGTTTTTGGAAGCTTGGCAACGCCTTTCCGTGAAAGTGATTTTCGCCAGTGTCCGATTAAAGCTACATCAACAGCAAACAAACCATAGAGATAGAACTTGAAACTGCTTTATTGTGTCAAGTTTCAAAGACCTAGCACAAACCGTGTTTAATTTAGAGTTCCAAATACAGGTATCCCTATAGGAGAAAACAGAGTGAAACCTAAAAATGAAAACGGTTATTGCAAACGATCGGTTTAACCTAGAAGAATGAAATGTGGTGAGCCAAGTGGTTTCGGTGTACTGATCATTACCTGAAAGAATCATCAAGATTGGGTGAAAAAATATTTGCTGAGATTTCAGGCAACTCGTAGTTTTTTGGAAGCTTGGCACCCCTTTTCATGAAAGTGATTTTCACCAGTCTCTGCTTCGGGCTACATCAACAGCAAACAAACCATAGAGTTAGAAATAGAAACTGCTTTATTGTGTCAAGTTTCAAAGAGCTAGCACAAACCGTGTTTGATTTAGAGTTCCAAATACATGTATTTCTATAGGAAAAAACAGAGTGAAACCTAAAAATAAAAACGGTTACTGCAAACGAACGGTTTTACTTAGAAGAACAAGATTTGGTGAGCCTAGTGGTTTTGGTGTACTGATCATTACCTGAAAGAATCATCAAATTTGGTTGAAAAAATGTTTGCTGAGATTTCAGGAAACTCGTAGATTTTTTGGAAGCTTAACAACCCCTTTCCATGAAAGTGATTTTCGCCAGTCTCTGCTTAGGGCTACGTCAACAGCAAACAAAGGATAGAGATAGAACTTGAAACTGCAATATTGTGTAAAGTTATAAAGAGCTAGCACAAACCGTGTTGGATTTAGAGTTCCAAATACATGTATCCCTATAGGAGAAAACAGAGTGAAACCTAAAAATGAAAACGGTTATTGCAAACGAACGGTTTAACCTAGACGAACGAAATGTGGTGAGCCAAGTGGTTTCGGTGTACTGATCATTACCTGAAAGAATCATCAAGATTGGGTTAAAAAATGTTTGCTGAGATTTGAGGAAACTCGTAGTTTTTTGGAAGCTTGGTAACCCCTTTCCATGGAAGTGATTTTCGCCAGTCTCTGCTTAGGGCTACATCAACAGCACACAAACCATAGAGATAGAACTTTAAACTGCTTTATTGTGTCAAGTTTCAAAGAGCTAGCACAAACCGTGTTTGATTTAGAGTTCCAAATACATGTATCCCTATAGGAGAAAACAGAGTGAAACCTAATAATGAAAACGGTTACTGCAAACGAACGGTTTAACCTAGAAGAACGAAATTTGGTGAGCCAAAGTGGTTTTGGTGTACTGATCATTACCTGAAAGAATCATCAAGATTGGGTGAAAAAATGTTCCTGAGATTTTAGGCAACTCGTAGTTTTTGGGAAGCTTGGCAACCCCTTTCCATGGAAGTGATTTTCGCCAGTCTCTGCTTAGGGCTACATCAACAGCACACAAACCATAGAGATAGAACTTGAAACTCCTTTATTGTGTCAAGTTTTCAAAGAGCTAGCACAAACCGTGTTTGATTTAGGTTTCCAACTACATGTATCCCTAAAGGAGAAAACAGAGTGAAACCTAAAAATGAAAACGGTTACTGCAATCGAACAGTTTAACCTAGACAATTGAAATTTGGTGAGCCAAGTGGTTTTGGTGTACTGATCATTACCTGAAAGAATCATCAAGATTGGGTGAAAAAATGTTTGCTAAGATTTCAGGCAACTCGTAGTTTTTGGAAGCTTGGCACCCCTTTTCATGAAAGTGATTTTCACCAGTCTCTGCTTCGGGCTACATCAACAGCAAACAAACCATAGAGATAGAAATAGAAATTGCTTTATTGTGTCAAGTTTCAAAGAGCTAGCACAAACCGTGTTTGATTTAGAGTTCCAAATACATGTATTTCTTTTTTTTTTTTTTAACTGAGGCAATCTATCATTTTTTTTTAATTTTTTTTATTGGTTGTTCACAACATTACAAAGCTCTTGACATATCATATTTCATACATTAGATTGAAGTGGGTTATGAAACTCCCAATTTTACCCCAAATGCAGATTGCAGAATCACATCGGTTATACATCCACAGTTTTACATAATGCCAAATTAGTAATTGTTGTATTTTGCTACCTTTCCTATCCCGTACTATCCCCCCTCCCCTCCCCTCCCTTCTTCTCTCTCTACCCCATCTACTGTAATTCATTACTCTCCTTGTTTATTTTCCCATTCCCCTAACAACCTCTTATATGTAATTTTGTATAGCAATGAGTGTCTTCCTTCATTTCCATGCAATTTCCCTTTTCTCTCCCTTTCCCTCCCATCTCATGACTCTGTTAAATGTTAGTCTTTTCTTCCTGCTCTTCCTCCTTGCTCTGTTCATGGTTGCTCTCATTATATCAAAGAAGACATTTGGTATTTGTTTTTTAGGGATTGACTAGCTTCACTAAGCATAATCTGCTCTAGTGCCATCCATTTCCCTGCAAATTCTATGATTTTGTCATTTTTTATTGCTGCATAGTACTCCATTGTGTAAGACGCCACATTTTTTTTATCCATTCATCTATTGAAGGGCATCTGGGTTGGTTCCACAGTCTAGCTATTGTGAATTGTGCTGCTATGAACATCGATGTGGCAGTATCCCTGTAGTATGCAAATACATGTATTTCTATAGGAGAAAACAGAGTGAAACCTAAAAAATAAAAACGGTTACTGCAAACGAACGGTTTTACTTAGAGGAACAAGATTTGGTGAGCCTAGTGGTTTTGGTGTACTTATCATTACCTGAAAGAATCATCAAGATTGGGTGAAAAAATGTTTGCTGAGATTTCAGGCAACTCGTAGATTTTTTGGAAGCTTGGCAACCCCTTTCTATGAAAGTGATTTTCGCCAGTCAGTGCTTAGGGCTACGTCAACAGCAAACAAAGGATAGAGATAGAACTTGAAACTGCTATATTGTGTCAAGTTTCAAAGAGCTAGCACAAACCGTGTTGGATTTAGAGTTCCAAATACATGTATCCCTATAGGAGAAAACAGAGTGAAACCAAAAAATGAAAACGGTTACTACAAATGAACGGTTTAACCTAGAAGAACGAAATATGGTGAGCCAAGTGGTTTTGGTATACTGATCATTACCTGAAACAATCATCAAGATTGGGTGAAAAAATGTTTGCTGAGATTTCAGGCAACTCGTAGTTTTTTGGAAGCTTGGCAACCCCTTTCCAAGAAAGTGATTTTCGCCAGTCTCTGCTTAGGGCTACATCAACAGCAAACAAACCATAGTGATAGAACTTGAAACTGCTATATTGTGTCAAGTTTCAAAGAGGTAGCACAAACCGTGTTTGATTTAGAGTTCCAAATACATGTATATCTATAGGAGAAAACAGAGTGAAACCTAAAAATGAAAACGGTTACTGCAAACAAACGGTTTAACCTAGAAGAACGAAATTTGGAGAGCCAAGTGTTTTTGGTGTACTGATCTTTACCTGAAAGAATCATCAATATTGGGTGAAAAAATGTCTGCTGAGATTTCAGGCAACTCGTACTTTTTTGGAAGCTTGGCAACCCCTTTCCATGAAAGTGATTTTCGCCAGTCTCTGCTTAGGGCTACATCAACAGCAAACAAACCATAGAGATAGAACTTGAAACTGCTTTATTGTGTCAAGTTTCAAAGACCTAGCAAAAACCGTGTTTGATTTAGAGTTCCAAATACATGTATCCCTATAGGAGAAAAAAGAGTGAAACCTAAAAATGAAAAGGGTTTCTGCAAACGAACGGTATAACCTAGAAGAACGAAATTTGGTGAGCCAAGTGGTTTTGGTGTACTGATCATTACCTGAAAGAATCATCAAGATTGGGTGAAAAAATGTTTGCTGAGATTTCAGGAAACTCGTAGTTTTTTGGAAGCTTGGCAACCCGCTTCCATGAAAGTGATTTTCGCCAGTCTCTGCTTAGGGCTACATCAACAGCAAACAAACCATAGAGATAGAACTTGAAACTGCTTTATTGTGTCAAGTTTCCAAGTGCTAGCACAAACCGTGTTTGTATTAGAGATCCAAATACATTTATTCCTATAGGAGAAAAGAGAGTGAAACCTAAAAATGAATACGGTTACTGCAAACGAACGGTTTAACCTAGAAGAACGAAATTTGGTGAGCCAAGTGGTTTTGGTGTACTGATCATTACCTGAAAGAATCATCAATATTGGGTGAAAATATGTTTGCTGAGATTTCAGGGAACTCGTAGTTTTTTGGAAGCTTGGCAACTCCTTTCCATGAAAGTGATTTTCAACAGTCTCTGCTTAGGGCTACATCAACAGCAAACACACCATATAGATACAACTTGAAACTGCTTTATTGTGTCAAGTTTCAAAGAGCTAGCACAAACCATGTTTGATTTAGAGTTCCAACTACATGTATTTCTATAGGAGAAAACAGAGTGAAACCTAAAAATGAAAACGGTTACTGCAAACGAACGGTTTAACCTAGAAGAACGAAATTTGGTGAGCCAAGTGGATTTGGTGTACTGATCATTACCTGAAAGAATCATCAAGATTGGGTGAAAAAATGTTTGCTGAGATTTCAGGAAACTCGTAGTTTTTGGAAGCTTGGCAACCCCTTTCCATGAAAGTTATTTTCGCCAGTGTCCGATTAAAGCTACATCAACAGCAAACAAACCATAGAGATAGAACTTGAAACTGCTTTATTGTGTCAAGTTTCAAAGAGCTAGCACAAACCGTGTTTAATTTAGAGTTCCAAATTCATGTATCCCTATAGGAGAAAACAGAGTGAAACCTAAAAATGAAAACGCTTACTGCAAACGAACGGTTTAACTTAGATGATGAAATTTGGTGAGCCAAGTAGTTTTGGTGTACTGATCATTACCTGAAAGAATCATCAAGATTAGGTGAAAAAATGTTTGCTGAGATTTCAGGCAACTCGTAGTTTTTTGGAAGCTTGGCAACCCCTTTCCATGAAAGTGATTTTCGCCAGTCTCTTCTTAGGGGTACATCAACAGCAAACAAACCATAGAGATAGAACTTGAAACTGGATTATTGTGTCAAGTTTCAAAGAACTAGCACAAACCGTGTTTGATTTAGAGTTCCAAATATATGTATCCCTATAGGAGAAAACAGAATGAAACCTAAAAATGAAAACGGTTACTGAAAAGGAACGGTTTAACCTAGAAGAACGAAATTTGGTGAGCCAAGTGGTTTTGGTGTACTGATCATTACCTGAAAGAATCATCAAGATTGGGTAAAAAATTGTTTGCTTTGATTTCAGGCAACTCGTAGTTTTTTGGAAGCTTTGAAACTCCTTTCCATGAAAGTGATTTTCGCCAGTCTCTGCTTAGGGCTACATCAACAGCAAACAATCCATAGAGATAGAACTTGAAACTGCTTTATTGTGTCAAGTTTCAAAGAGCTAGCACAAACCGTGTTTAATTTAGAGTTCCAAATACATGTATCCCTATAGGAGAAAACAGAGTGAAACCTAAAAATGAAAACGGTTATTGCAAACGATCGGTTTAACCTAGAAGAACGAAATGTGGTGAGCCAAGTGGTTTCGGTGTACTGATCATTACCTGAAAGAATCATCAAGATTGGGTGAAAAAATATTTGCTGAGATTTCAGGCAACTCGTAGTTTTTTGGAACCTTGGCACCCCTTTTCATGAAAGTGATTTTCACCAGTCTCTGCTTCGGGCTACATCAACAGCAAACAAACCATAGAGTTAGAAATAGAAACTGCTTTATTGTGTCAAGTTTCAAAGAGCTAGCACAAACCGTGTTTGATTTAGAGTTCCAAATACATGTATTTCTATAGGAAAAAACAGAGTGAAACCTAAAAATAAAAACGGTTACTGCAAACGAACGGTTTTACTTAGAAGAACAAGATTTGGTGAGCCTAGTGGTTTTGGTGTACTGATCATTACCTGAAACAATCATCAAGATTGGGTGAAAAAATGTTTGCTTTGATTTCAAGCAACTCGTAGTTTTTTGGAAGCTTGGCAACCCCTTTCCAAGAAAGTGATTTTCGCCAGTCTCTGCTTAGGGCTACATCAACAGCAAACAAACCATAGTGATAGAACTTGAAACTGCTATATTGTGTCAAGTTTCAAAGAGGTAGCACAAACCGTGTTTGATTTAGAGTTCCAAATACATGTATATCTATAGGAGAAAACAGAGTGAAACCTAAAAATGAAAACGGTTACTGCAAACAAACGGTTTAACCTAGAAGAACGAAATTTGCAGAGCCAAGTGTTTTTGGTGTACTGATCTTTACCTGAAAGAATCATCAAGATTGGGTGAAAAAATGTCTGCTGAGATTTCAGGCAAATCGTACATTTTTGGAAGCTTGGCAACCCCTTTCCATGAAAGTGAATTTCGCCAGTCTCTGCTTAGGGCTACATCAACAGCAAACAAACCATAGAGATAGAACTTGAAACTGCTTTATTGTGTCAAGTTTCCAAGTGCTAGCACAAACCGTGTTTGTATTAGAGATCCAAATACATTTATTCCTATAGGAGAAAACAGAGTGAAACCTAAAAATGAATACGGTTACTGCAAACGAACGGTTTAACCTAGAAGAACGAAATTTGGTGAGCCAAGTGGTTTTGGTGTACTGATCATTACCTGAAAGAATCATCAATATTGGGTGAAAAAATGTTTGCTGAGATTTCAGGGAACTCGTAGTTTTTTGGAAGCTTGGCAACTCCTTTCCATGAAAGTGATTTTCAACTGTCTCTGCTTAGGGCTACATCAACAGCAAACACACGATAGAGATACAACTTGAAACTGCTTTATTGTGTCAAGTTTCAAAGAGCTAGAACAAACCGTGTTTGATTTAGAGTTCCAACTACATGTATCCTTATAGAAGAAAACAGAGTGAAACCTAAAAATGAAAACGGTTACTGCAAACGAACGGTTTAACCTAGAAGAACGAAATTTGGTGAGCCAAGTGGATTTGGTGTACTGATCATTACCTGAAAGAATCATCAAGATTGGGTGAAAAAATGTTTGCTGAGATTTCAGGAAACTCGTAGTTTTTGGAAGCTTGGCAACGCCTTTCCGTGAAAGTGATTTTCGCCAGTGTCCGATTAAAGCTACATCAACAGGAAACAAACCATAGAGATAGAACTTGAAACTGCTTTATTGTGTCAAGTTTCAAAGATCTAGCACAAACCGTGTTTAATTTAGAGTTCCAAATACATGTATCCCTATAGGAGAAAACAGAGTGAAACCTAAAAATGAAAACGGTTATTGCAAACGATCGGTTTAACCTAGAAGAATGAAATGTGGTGAGCCAAGTGGTTTCGGTGTACTGATCATTACCTGAAAGAATCATCAAGATTGGGTGAAAAAATATTTGCTGAGATTTCAGGCAACTCGTAGTTTTTTGGAAGCTTGGCACCCCTTTTCATGAAAGTGATTTTCACCAGTCTCTGCTTCGGGCTACATCAACAGCAAACAAACCATAGAGTTAGAAATAGAAACTGCTTTATTGTGTCAAGTTTCAAAGAGCTAGCACAAACCGTGTTTGATTTAGAGTTCCAAATACATGTATTTCTATAGGAAAAAACAGAGTGAAACCTAAAAATAAAAACGGTTACTGCAAACGAACGGTTTTACTTAGAAGAACAAGATTTGGTGAGCCTAGTGGTTTTGGTGTACTGATCATTACCTGAAAGAATCATCAAATTTGGGTGAAAAAATGTTTGCTTAGATTTCAGGAAACTCGTAGATTTTTTGGAAGCTTAACAACCCCTTTCCATGAAAGTGATTTTCGCCAGTCTCTGCTTAGGGCTACGTCAACAGCAAACAAAGGATAGAGATAGAACTTGAAACTGCAATATTGTGTAAAGTTATAAAGAGCTAGCACAAACCGTGTTGGATTTAGAGTTCCAAATACAAGTATCCCTATAGGAGAAAACAGAGTGAAACCTAAAAATGAAAACGGTTATTGCAAACGAACGGTTTAACCTAGACGAACGAAATGTGGTGAGCCAAGTGGTTTCGGTGTACTGATCATTACCTGAAAGAATCATCAAGATTGGGTTAAAAAATGTTTGCTGAGATTTGAGGCAACTCGTAGTTTTTTGGAAGCTTGGTAACCCCTTTCCATGGAAGTGATTTTCGCCAGTCTCTGCTTAGGGCTACATCAACAGCACACAAACCATAGAGATAGAACTTTAAACTGCTTTATTGTGTCAAGTTTCAAAGAGCTAGCACAAACCGTGTTTGATTTAGAGTTCCAAATACATGTATCCCTATAGGAGAAAACAGAGTGAAACCTAATAATGAAAACGGTTACTGCAAACGAACGGTTTAACCTAGAAGAACGAAATTTGGTGAGCCAAGCGGTTTTGGTGTACTGATCATTACCTGAAAGAATCATCAAGATTGGGTGAAAAAATGTTCCTGAGATTTTAGGCAACTCGTAGTTTTTGGGAAGCTTGGCAACCCCTTTCCATGAAAGTGATTTTCGCCAGTCTCTGCTTAGGGCTACATCAACAGCAAGCAAACCATAGAGATAGAACTTGAAACTCCTTTATTGTGTCAAGTTTCAAAGAGCTAGCACAAACCGTGTTTGATTTAGGTTTCCAACTACATGTATCCCTAAAGGAGAAAACAGAGTGAAACCTAAAAATGAAAACGGTTACTGCAATCGAACAGTTTAACCTAGACAAACGAAATTTGGTGAGCCAAGTGGTTTTGGTGTACTGATCATTACCTGAAAGAATCATCAAGATTGGGTGAAAAAATGTTTGCTAAGATTTCAGGCAACTCGTAGTTTTTTGGAAGCTTGGCACCCCTTTTCATGAAAGTGATTTTCACCAGTCTCTGCTTCGGGCTACATCAACAGCAAACAAACCATAGAGATAGAAATAGAAACTGCTTTATTGTGTCAAGTTTCAAAGAGCTAGCACAAACCGTGTTTGATTTAGAGTTCCAAATACATGTATTTCTTTTTTTTTTTTTTAACTGAGGCAATCTATCATTTTTTTTTAATTTTTTTTATTGGTTGTTCACAACATTACTAAGCTCTTGACATATCATATTTCATACATTAGATTGAAGTGGGTTATGAACTCCCAATTTTACCCCAAATGCAGATTGCAGAATCACATCGGTTATACATCCACAGTTTTACATAATGCCCAATTAGTAATTGTTGTATTTTGCTACCTTTCCTATCCCGTACTATCCCCCCTCCCCTCCCCTCCCTTCTTCTCTCTCTACCCCATCTACTGTAATTCATTACTCTCCTTGTTTATTTTCCCATTCCCCTCACAACCTCTTATATGTAATTTTGTATAGCAATGAGGGTCTTCCTTCATTTCCATGCAATTTCCCTTTTCTCTCCCTTTCCCTCCCATCTCATGACTCTGTTAAATGTTAGTCTTTTCTTCCTGCTCTTCCTCCTTGCTCTGTTCATGGTTGCTCTCATTATACCAAAGAAGACATTTGGTATTTGTTTTTTAGGGATTGACTAGCTTCACTAAGCATAATCTGTTCTAGTGCCATCCATTTCCCTGCAAATTCTATGATTTTGTCATTTTTTATTGCTGCATAGTACTCCATTGTGTAAAGACGCCACATTTTTTTTATCCATTCATCTATTGAAGGGCATCTGTGTTGGTTCCACAGTCTAGCTATTGTGAATTGTGCTGATATGAACATCGATGTGGCAGTATCCCTGTAGTATGCAAATACATGTATTTCTATAGGAGAAAACAGAGTGAAACCTAAAAATAAAAACGGTTACTGCAAACGAACGGTTTTACTTAGAGGAACAAGATTTGGTGAGCCTAGTGGTTTTGGTGTACTTATCATTACCTGAAAGAATCATCAAGATTGGGTGAAAAAATGTTTGCTGAGATTTCAGGAAACTCGTAGTTTTTGGAAGCTTGGCAACCCCTTTCCATGAAAGTTATTTTCGCCAGTGTCCGATTAAAGCTACATCAACAGCAAACAAACCATAGAGATAGAACTTGAAACTGCTTTATTGTGTCAAGTTTCAAAGAGCTAGCACAAACCGTGTTTAATTTAGAGTTCCAAATTCATGTATCCCTATAGGAGAAAACAGAGTGAAACCTAAAAATGAAAACGCTTACTGCAAACGAACGGTTTAACTTAGAAGATGAAATTTGGTGAGCCAAGTAGTTTTGGTGTACTGATCATTACCTGAAAGAATCATCAAGATTAGGTGAAAAAATGTTTGCTGAGATTTCAGGCAACTCGTAGTTTTTTGGAAGCTTGGCAACCCCTTTCCATGAAAGTGATTTTCGCCAGACTCTGCTTAGGGCTAAATCAACAGCAAACAAACCATAGGTATAGAACTTGAAACTGCTTTATTGTGTCAAGTTTCAAAGAGTTAGCACAAACCGTGTTTGATTTAGAGTTCCAAATACATGTATCCCTATAGGAGAAAACAGAGTGAAACCTAACAATGAAAACGGTTACTGCAAACGAACGGTTTAACCTAGAAGAACGAAACTTGGTGAGCCTAGTGGTTTTGGTGTACTGATCATTACCTGAAACAATCATCAAGATTGGGTGAAAAAATGTTTTCTGGGATTTCAGGCAACTCGTAGTTTTTTGGAATCTTGGCAACCCCTTTCAAAGGAAGTGATTTTCGCCAGTCTCTGCTTAGGGCTACATCAACAGCAAACAAACCATAGAGATAGAACTTGAAACTGCTTTATTGTGTCAAGTTTCTAAGAGCTAGCACAAACCGTGTTTAATTTAGTGTTCCAAATACATGTATCCCTATAGGAGAAAACAGAGTGAAACCTAAAAATGAAAACTGTTACTGCAAACGAACGGTTTAACCTAGAAGAACGATATTTGGTGAGCCAAGTGGTATGGGTGTACTGATCATTACCTGAAAAAATCATCAAGATTGGGTGAAAAAATGTTTGCTGAGATTCAGGAAACTCGTAGTTTTTTAAAAGCTTGGCAACCCCTTTCCGTGAAAGTGATTTTCGCCAGTCTCTCCTTAGGGGTACATCAACAGCAAACAAACCATAGAGATAGAACTTGAAAGTGGATTATTGTGTCAAGTTTCAAAGAACTAGCACAAACCGTGTTTGATTTAGAGTTCCAAATACATGTATCCCTATAGGAGAAAACAGAATGAAACCTAAAAATGAAAACGGTTACTGAAAAGGAACGGTTTAACCTAGAAGAACGAAATTTGGTGAGCCAAGTGGTTTTGGTGTACTGATCATTACCTGAAAGAATCATCAAGATTGGGTAAAAAATTGTTTGCTTTGATTTCAGGCAACTCGTAGTTTTTTGGAAGCTTTGAAACTCCTTTCCATGAAAGTGATTTTCGCCAGTCTCTGCTTAGGGCTACATCAACAGCAAACAATCCATAGAGATAGAACTTGAAACTGCTTTATTGTGTCAAGTTTCAAAGAGCTAGCACAAACCGTGTTTAATTTAGAGTTCCAAATACATGTATCCCTATAGGAGAAAACAGAGTGAAACCTAAAAATGAAAACGGTTATTGCAATCGATCGGTTTAACCTAGAAGAACGAAATGTGGTGAGCCAAGTGGTTTCGGTGTACTGATCATTACCTGAAAGAATCATCAAGATTGGGTGAAAAAATATTTGCTGAGATTTCAGGCAACTCGTAGTTTTTTGGAACCTTGGCACCCCTTTTCATGAAAGTGATTTTCACCAGTCTCTGCTTCGGGCTACATCAACAGCAAACAAACCATAGAGTTAGAAATAGAAACTGCTTTATTGTGTCAAGTTTCAAAGAGCTAGCACAAACCGTGTTTGATTTAGAGTTCCAAATACATGTATTTCTATACGAAAAAACAGAGTGAAACCTAAAAATAAAAACGGTTACTGCAAACGAACGGTTTTACTTAGAAGAACAAGATTTGGTGAGCCTAGTGGTTTTGGTGTACTGATCATTACCTGAAAGAATCATCAAATTTGGGTGAAAAAATGTTTGCTGAGATTTCAGGAAACTCGTAGATTTTTTGGAAGCTTAACAACCCCTTTCCATGAAAGTGATTTTCGCCAGTCTCTGCTTAGGGCTATGTCAACAGCAAACAAAGGATAGAGATAGAACTTGAAACTGCTATATTGTGTAAAGTTATAAAGAGCTAGCACAAACCGTGTTTGATTTAGAGTTCCAAATACATGTATCCCTATAGGAGAAAACAGAGTGAAACCTAATAATGAAAACGGTTACTGCAAACGAACGGTTTAACCTAGAAGAACCAAATTTGGTGAGCCAAGTGGTTTTGGTGTACTTATCATTACCTGAAAGAATCATCAAGATTGGGTGAAAAAATGTTGGCTGAGATTTCAGGCAACTCGTAGTTTTTTGGAAGCTTGGCAACCCCTTTCAATGAAAGTGAATATCGCCAGTCTCTGCTTAGGGGTACGTCAACAGCAAACAAACAATTGAGATAGAACTTGAAACTGCTTTATTGTGTCAAGTTTCAAAGAGCTAGCACAAACCATGTTTGATTTAGAGTTCCAAATACATGTATCCCTATAGGAGAAAACAGAGTGAAACCTAAAAATGAAAACGGTTACTGCAAACGAACGGTTTAAACTAGAAAAACGAAATGTGGTGAGCCAAGTGGTTTCGGTGTACTGATCATTACCTGAAAGAATCATCAAGATTGGGTGAAAAAATATTTGCTGAGATTTCAGGCAACTCGTAGTTTTTTGGAAGCTTGGCACCCCTTTTCATGAAAGTGATTTTCACCAGTCTCTGCTTCGGGCTACATCAACAGCAAAAAAACCATGGAGATAGAAATAGAAACTGCTTTATTGTGTCAAGTTTCAAAGAGCTAGCACAAACCGTGTTTGATTTAGATTTCCAAATACATGTATTTCTATAGGAGAAAACAGAGTGAAACCTAAAAATAAAAACGGTTACTGCAAACGAACGGTTTCACTTAGAGGAACAAGATTTGGTGAGCCTAGTGGTTTTGGTGTACTGATCATTACCTGAAAGAATCATCAAGATTGGGTGAAAAAATGTTTGCTGAGATTTCAGGAAACTCGTAGTTTTTTGGAAGCTTGGCAACCCGCTTCCATGAAAGTGATTTTCGCCAGTCACTGCTTAGGGCTACGTCAACAGCAAACAAAGGATAGAGATAGAACTTAAAACTGCTATATTGTGTCAAGTTTCAAAGAGCTAGCACAAACCGTGTTGGATTTAGATTTCCAAATACATGTATCCCTATAGGAGAAAACAGAGTGAAACCAAAAAATGAAAACGGTTACTGCAAACGAACGGTTTAACCTAGAAGAACGAAATTTGGTGAGCCAAGTGGTTTTGGTATACTGATGATTACCTGAAAGAATCATCAAGATTGGGTGAAAAAATGTTTGCTGAGATTTCAGGCAACTCGTAGTTTTTTGGAAGCTTGGCAACCCCTTTCCAAGAAAGTGATTTTCGCCAGTCTCTGCTTAGGGCTACATCAACAGCAAACAAACCATAGTGATAGAACTTGAAACTGCTATATTGTGTCAAGTTTCAAAGAGGTAGCACAAACCGTGTTTGATTTAGAGTTCCAAATACATATATATCTATAGGAGAAAACAGAGTGAAACCTAAAAATGAAAACGCTTACTGCAAACAAACGGTTTAACCTAGAAGAACGAAATTTGGTGAGCCAAGTGTTTTTGGTGTACTGATCTTTACCTGAAAGAATCATCAAGATTGGGTGAAAAAATGTTTGCTGAGATTTCAGGCAACTCGTACTTTTTTGGAAGCTTGGCAACCCCTTTCCATGAAAGTGATTTTCACCAGTCTCTGCTTAGGGCTACATCAACAGCAAACAAACCATAGAGATAGAACTTGAAACTGCTTTATTGTGTCGAGTTTCAAAGAGCTAGAACAAACCGTATTTAATTTAGAGTTCCAAATACATGTGTGTCTATAGGAGAAAACATAGTGAAACCTAAAAATGAAAACGGTTACTGCAAGCGAACGGTTTAACCTAGAAGAACGAAATTTGGTGAGCCAAGTGGTTTTGGTGTACTGATCATTACCTGAAAGAATCATCAAGATTGGGTGAAAAAATGTTGGCTGAGATTTTAGGCAACTCGTAGTTTTTTGGAAGCTTGGCAACCCCTTTCCAGGAAAGGGATTTTCGCCAGTCTCTGCTAGGGCTACATCAACAGCAAGCAAACCATAGAGATAGAACTTGAAACTCCTTTATTGTGTCAAGTTTCAAAGAGCTAGCACAAACCGTGTTTGATTTAGGGTTCCAACTACATGTATCCCTATAGGAGAAAACAGAGTGAAACCTAAAAATGAAAACGGTTCCTGCAAACGAACGGTTTAAACTAGAAGAACGAAATTTGGTGAGCCAAGTGGTTTTGGTGTACTGATCATTACCTGAAAGAATCATCAAATTGGGTGAAAAAATGTTTGCTGAGATTTAAGGCAACTCGTAGTTTTTTGGAAGCTTGGCACCCCTTTTCATGAAAGTGATTTTCACCAGTCTCTGCTTCGGGCTACATCAACAGCAAACAAACCATAGAGATAGAAATAGAAACTGCTTTATTGTGTCAAGTTTCAAAGAGCTAGCACAAACCGTGATTGATTTAGAGTTCCAAATACATGTATTTCTATAGGAGAAAACAGAGTGAAACCTAAAACAAAAACGGTTACTGCAAACGAACGGTTTTACTTAGAGGAACTAGATTTGGTGAGCCTAGTGGTTTTGGTGTACTGATCATTACCTGAAAGAATCATCAAGATTGGGTGAAAAAATATTTGCTGAGATTTCAGGCAACTCGTAGATTTTTTGGAAGCTTGGCAACCCCTTTCCATGAAAGTGATTTTCGCCAGTCACTGCTTAGGGCTACGTCAACAGCAAACAAAGGATAGAGACAGAACTTGAAACTGCTATATTGTGTCAAGTTTCAAAAAGCTAGCACAAACCGTGTTTGATTTAGAGTTCCAAATACATGTATCCCTATAGGAGAAAACAGAGTGAAACCTAAAAATGAAAACGGTTACTGCAAACGAACGGTTTAACCTTGAAGAACGAAGTTTGGTTAGCCAAGTGGTTTTGGTGTACTGATCATTACCTGAAAGAATCATCAAGATTGGGTGAAAAAACGTTTGCTGAGATTTCAGGCAACTCGTAGTTACTTGGAAGCTTGGCAACCCCTTTCCATGAAAGTGATTTTCGCCAGTCTCTGCTTAGGGCTACATCAACAGCAAACAAACATTAGAGATAGAACTTGAAACTGCTTTATTGTGTCGAGTTTCAAAGAGCTAGAACAAACCGTATTTCATTTAGAGTTCCAAATACATGTGTGTCTATAGGAGAAAACATAGTGAAATCTAAAAATGAAAACGGTTACTGTAAACGAACAGTTTAACCTAGAAGAACGAAATTTCGTGAGCCAAGTGGATTTGGTGTACTGATCATTACCTTAAAGAATCATCAAGATTGGGTGAAAAAATGTTGCTGAGATTTCAGGCAACTCGTAGTTTTTGGGAAGATTGGCAACCCCTTTCCATGAAAGTGATTTTCGCCAGTCTCTCCTTAGGGCTACATCGACAGCAAAAAAACCATAGAGATAGAACTTGAAACTGCTTTCTTGTGTCAAGTTTCAAAGCTAGCACAAACCGTGTTTGATTCAGAGTTCCAAATACATGTATCCCTATAAAAGAAAACAGAGTGAAACCTAATAATGAAAACGGTTACTGCAAACGAACGGTTTAACCTAGAAGAACCAAATTTGGTGAGCCAAGTGGTTTTGGTGTACTAATCATTACCTGAAAGAATCATCAAGATTGGGTGAAAAAATGTTGGCTGAGATTTCAGGCAACTCGTAGTTTTTTGGAAGCTTGGCACCCCCTTTCAATGAAAGTGAATATCGCCAGTCTCTGCTTAGGGGTACGTCAACAGCAAACAAACAATTGAGATAGAACTTGAAACTGCTTTATTGTGTCAAGTTTCAAAGAGCTAGCACAAACCATGTTTGATTTAGAGATCCAAATACATGTATCCCTATAGGAGAAAACAGAGTGAAACCTAAAAATGAAAACGGTTACTGCAAACGAACAGTTTAACCTAGAAGAACGAACTTTGGTGAGCCAAGTGGTTTTGCTGTACTGATCATTATCTGAAAGAAACATCAAGATTGGGTGAAAAAATGTTTGCTGAGATCAGGCAACTCGTAGTTTTTTGGAAGCTTGGCAACACTTTTCTATGAAAGTGATTTTCGCCAGTCTCTGCTTAGGGCTACATCAACAGCAAACAAACCATAGAGATAGAACTTGAAACTTCTTTCTTGTGTCAAGTTTCAAAGCTAGCACAAACCGTGTTTGATTCACAGTTCCAAATACATGTATCCCTATAGGAGAAAACAGAGTGAAACCTAAAAATGAAAACGGTTAGTTCAAACGAACGGTTTTACTTAGAAGAACGTAATTTGGTGAGCCAAGTGGTGTTGTTGTACTGATCATTACCTGAAAGAATCATCAAGATTGGGTGAAAAAGTGTTTGCTGAGATTTCAGGCAACTCGTAGTTTTTTGGAAGCTTGGCAACCCCTTTCCATGAAAGTGATTTTCGCCAGTCTCTGCTTAGGGCTACATTAACAGCAATCAAACCATAGAGAGAGAACTTGAAACTGCTTTATTGTGTCAAGTTTCAAAGAGCTAGCACAAACCGTGTTTGATTCAGAGTTCCAAATACATGTATCCCTATAGGAGAAAACAGAGTGAAACCTAAAAATGAAAACGGTTACTGCAAACGAACGGTTTAACCTAGAAGAACGAAATTTGGTTAGCCAAGGTGGTTTTGGTGTACTGATCATTAACTGAAAGAATCATCAAGATTCTGTGAAAAAATGTTTGCTGAGATTTCAGGCATCTCGTAGTTTTTTGAAGCTTGGCAACCCCTTTCCATGAAAGTGATTTTCGCCAGTCTCTTCTTAGGGCTACATCAAAAGCAACAAACCATAGAGATCGAACTTGAAACTGCTTTCTTGTGTCAGTTTCAAAGAGCTAGCACAAACCGTGTTTGATTCAGTGTTCCAAATACATGTATCCCTATAGGAGAAAACAGAGTGAAATCTAAAAATGAAAACGGTTACTGCAAACGAACGGTTTAACCTAGAAGAACCAAATTTGGTTAGCCAAGTGGTTTTTGTGTTCTGATCATTAACTGAAAGAATCATCAAGATTGGGTGAAAAAATGTTGGCTGAGATTTCAGGCAACTCGTAGTTTTTTGGAAGCTTGGCAACTCCTTTCCATGAAAGTTATTTTCGCCAGTCTCTTCTTAGGGCTACATCAACAGCAAACAAACCATAGAGATAGAACTTGAAACTGCTTTCTTGTGTCAAGTTTCAAAGAGCTAGCACAAACCGAGTTTAATTCAGAATTCCAAATACATGTATCCCTATAGGAGAAAACAGAGTGAAACCTAAAAATTAAAACGGTTACTGCAAATGAACGGTTTAACCTAGAAGAACGAAATTTGGTGAGCCAAGTGTTTTGGTGAACTGATCATTACCTGAAAGAAACATCAAGATTGGGTGAAAAATGTTTTCTGAGATTTCAGGCTACTTGTAGTTTTTTGGAAGCTTTGCAACCCCTTTCCATAAAAGTGATTTTCGCCAGTCTCTGCTTAGGACTACATCCACAGCAAACAAACCATAGAGATAGAACTTGAAATTGCTTTATTGTGTCAAGTTTTAAAGAGCTAGCACAAACCGTGTTTGATTCAGTGTTCCAAATACATGTATCCCTATAGGAGAAAACAGAGTGAAACCTAAAAATGAAAACGGTTAATGCAAACGAACGGTTTAACCTAGAAGAACGAAATTTGGTGAGCCAAGTGGTTGGTAGTGATCATTACCTGAAAGAATCATCAAGATTGGGTGAAAAAATGTTTGCTGAGATTTTCAGGCAACTCGTAGTTGTTTGGAAGCTTGTCAACCCTTTAAATGAAAGTGATTTTCGCCAGTCTCTGTTTAGGGCTACATCAACAGCAAACAAACCATAGAGATAGAACTTGAAACTTCTTTCTTGTGTCAAGTTTCAAAGCTAGCACAAACCGTGTTTGATTCACAGTTCCAAATACATGTATCCCTATAGGAGAAAACAGAGTGAAACCTAAAAATGAAAACGGTTAGTTCAAACGAACGGTTTTACTTAGAAGAACGAAATTGGTGAGCCAAGTGGTTCTGTTGTACTGATCATTACCTGAAAAAATCATCAAGATTGGGTGAAAAAGTGTTTGCTGAGATTTCAGGCAACTCGTAGTTTTTTGGAAGCTTGGCAACCCCTTTTCATGAAAGTGATTTTCGCCAGTCTCAGCTTAGGGCTACATTAACAGCAAACAAACCATAGAGAGAGAACTTGAAACTGCTTTATTGTGTCTAGTTTCAAAGAGCTAGCACAAACCGTGTTTGATTCAGAGTTCCAAATACATGTATCCCTATAGAAGAAAAAAGAGTGAAACCTAAAAATGAAAACGGTTACTGCCAACGAACGGTTTAACTAGAAGAACGAAATTTGGTTAGCCAAGTGGTTTTGGTGTACTGATCATTAACTGAAAGAATCATGAAGATTGTGTGAAAAAATGTTGGCTGAGATTTCAGGCAACTCGTATTTTTTTGGAAGCTTGGCAACCCCTCTCCATGAAAGTGATTTTCGCCAGTCTCTTCTTAGGGCTACATCAACAGCAAACAAACCATAGAGATCGAACTTGAAACTGCTTTCTTGTGTCAGTTTCAAAGAGCTAGCACAACCGTGTTTGATTCAGAGTTCCAAATACATGTATCCCTATAGGAGAAAACAGAGTGAAACCTAAAAATGAAAACGGTTACTGCAAACGAACGGTTTAACCTAGAAGAACGAAATTTGGTTAGCCAAGTGGTTTTTGTGTTCTGATCATTAACTGAAAGAATCATCAAGATTGGGTGAAAAAATGTTGGCTGAGATTTCAGGCAACTCGTAGTTTTTTGGAAGCTTGGCAACCCCTTTCCATGAAAGTGATTTTCGCCAGTCTCTTCTTAGGGCTACATCAACAGCAAACAAACCATAGAGATAGAACTTGAAACTGCTTTCTTGTGTCAAGTTTCAAAGAGCTAGCACAAACCGTGTTTGATTCAGAGTTCCAAATACATGTATCCCTATAGGAGAAAACAGAGTGAAACCTAAAAATGAAAACGGTTACTGCAAACGAACGGTTTAACCTAGAAAAACGAATTTGGTGAGCCAAGTGGTATTGGTGTAGTGATCATTACCTGAAAGAATCATCAAGATTGGGGTGAAAAAATGTTTGCTGAGATTTCAGGAAACTCGTAGTTGTTTGGAAGCTTGGCAACCTCTTTAAATTAAAGTGATTTTCGCCAGTCTCTGTTTAGGGCTACATCAACAGCAAACAAACCACAGAGATAGAACTTGAAACTGCTTTATTGTGTCAAGTTTGAAGAGATAGCACAAACCGTGTTTGATTCAGAGTTCCAAATACATGTATCCCTATAGAAGAAACAGAGTGAAACCTAAAAAATGAAAACGGTTACTGAAAACGAACAGTTTAACCTAGAAGAACGAAATTTGGTGAGCCAAGTGGTTTTGCTGTACTGATCATTACCTGAAAGAAACACCAAGATTGGGTGAAAAATGTTTGCTGAGATCAGGCAACTCGTAGTTTTTGGAAGCTTGGCAACACCTTTCCATGAAAGTGATTTTCCGCCATGTCTCTGCTTAGGGCTACATCACAGCAAACAAACCATAGAGATAAAACTTGAAATTTCTTTCTTGTGTCAAGTTTCAAAGCTAGCACACACCGTGTTTGATTCACAGTTCCAAATACATATATCCCTATAGGAGAAAACAGAGTGAAACCTAAAATAAAAACGGTTAGTTCAAACGAACGGTTTTACTTAGAAGAACGAAATTTGGTGAGCCAAGTGGATTTGTTGTACTGATCATTACCTGAAAGAATCATCAAGATTGGGTGAAAAAGTGTTTGCTGAGATTTCAGGCTACTCGTAGTTTTTTGGAAGCTTGGCAACCCCTTTCCATGAAAGTGATTTTCGCCAGTCTCTGCTTAGGGCTACATTAACAGCAAACAAACCATAGAGAGAGAACGTGAAACTGCTTTAGTGTGGCAAGTTTCAAAGAGCTAGCACAAACCGTGTTTGATTCAGAGTTCCAAATACATGTATCCCTATTGGAGAAAACAGAGTGAAACCTAAAAATGAAAACGGTTACTGCAAACGAACGGTTTAACCTTGAAGAACGAAATTTGGTGAGCCAAGTGGTTTTGGTGTACTGATCATTAACTGAAAGAATCATCAAGATTGTGTGAAAAAATGTTGGCTGAGATTTCAGGCAACTCGTAGTTTTTTGGAAGCTTGGCAACCCCTTTCCATAAAAGTGATTTTCGCCAGTCTCTTCTTAGGGCTACATCAACAGCAAACAAACCATAGAGATAGAAATTGAAACTGCTTTCTTGTGTCAGTTTCAAGGAGCTAGCACAAACCGTGTTTGATTCAGAGTTCCAAATACATGTATCCGTATAGGAGAAAACAGAGTGAAACCTAAAAATGAAAACGGTTACAGCAAAACGAACGGATTAACCTAGAA